>NC_142942.1:19245663-19288163 GCF_046866305.1 Octopus bimaculoides | reverse complement strand
CAACATCATGAAACAACCTGGCTCTTCTTTGTCGTCGTTGTTTTACGCGATCATGTGACCTGGTAAAAGTAGTAGCCATGTTTCCTGAAACCACAGGTACGGACTTTAAAAATAAATGCAGAAAAATCTTTGGAAAATGTAATCGTAAATACACTTAAATGTGTGAAGGTCATTGACAGAATGTCTTTCCTTGTAGGTCAGCTCACTCATGGCTAATCTTGTTGTAAACAACATTACCAAAACCGCCACAAGCGGTACCAACAGTTTCATCGCCACCAACAACTATTAACATGGAAGTTTAGTTTCTATTAACATGGAAGTCTAGTTTCATGTTTATCTTTACTGTTACCACAAAGTTCGATCCCAAAGTCTCCTCCTATCCTCAAGATCTCTACCCACCCCCTCTCTCTCTCATATATATATATATATATATATATATATATATATATATATATATATATATATATATATATATATATAGCAAGGAATCTGTTTTGCAAAAGCTGGAATTTCAGCTAAAATTTCTTGAGGCATCTACTGTCATGTAATTGTTGTTGTTGTTGTTGTTGTTGTTGTTGTTGTTGTTGAGAAACTGCTTTTAATTTTGTTAAAAATGAAGAGAAATGCAGTATGTATTCTATCATCCACCACCAGAAACCATCCCTCCATATTTACTAGCTTTCACCAGTAGCTGTCACTACTTGTGCCTACTGTTGGACAAGAAATGGAATTAGTACGGCTACAAAACGTATGCCTTTAGAAGAGATGAAAAACATCAGATATATATATAGACAGACAGACAAACACACACACACACACACACACACACACACACATATATATGTGCATTCGTGTACGTGTGTGTTTGCTACTATACCTACGTATATTTTATCTAGCTATCAGACAGTTACATGTACTTACACAAAGCATACATCCACACAAAACACCTTGAGCGATTGTTTGGGACTTCTAAGTTTCAACATAATTTGGCTTTTTTAAGTCTACACTTTGTAACGTAACTTGCAATTAACTAATGCTGATTGTATTTAGGCAATTATCAGCAAGCAGCACACACACACACACACACACACACACACACACACACACACACACACACACACACAATTTTGTGCATGTAGGGGTGGTGGACATGTGTGTGTGTATATGTATGCAAGTGCACGAGTATTGACCCGAGCGCGATATCGGTTTGAGAGAGAATTACATAGACATGTGTGCATGCTCGTGTGCGTGTGTGTATGTGCGTAGAAAGAGATAGAAAGACTAGCTAGATTAGATAAATAAATAGATAGATCGGAGGCGGAAGGTCAAATACAAATAAAGAAACAAAGACCAGGGGTAAAAGAAAGCAAGTTGAAAAAATGAATTGACACTGCAGCAAAACACATTATAGATAGACAATATATATATATATATATATATATGCATGAATCTATGTATTTATGCACATATTCATAGGTATATATTCACACATACATACACACACACGCATATATATAAATGTATGGTATGTACACGTGTACCCTTATACATGTATAAATATGTGTGTATGTGTATACATAGACACATTATCCTGTGAATGTACAACTATAGACAAGTAACGTCTATGATAACAAAGAAGAAAGAAAAGGAAGAATAGGAATAAGAAGTGGAATAATCAGAAGAATGAGAGGAATAAGAAAAGAAGAAGAAGCAACAACCCTGTTGCATGAAATTGGTCAACTTAGTAAGTTTACAAATAGCCATCCGCCAGTCCCCACATATAGCCTCAACAATAAATAAGCACAAGAACTAATAACAGAAAGAAAAATTCAAAATATTGAAAAAATGAAGTAGATAAAAAAAAAAAAAATGGCGAAGTCAGCGCGTAAAAAAAATGGTGAGACGAGAAATACTGTATGTGTGGTTGTCTTTGTCTAACAGTTGTGTGAGTGTTTATGTAAATGTGTATGTCTCTCGCCCACCTGTCTGTACATGTATATATATATATGCATACATACAAATGTGCATCAATGATTTTGGCAAGAGAACCTATTTACTTGGAATCTGGATGTTTAACCGAAGACACCAAATCAATAGAAATGAAGATGAAAATAGAATCGAGTGAATCAGAAATTTTTCACAAACTCTTTACAACTAAATTCTACTATTTACCTTGATTTTCATTTTATGGCCATTTATTTTTATAGCTTGAGTCTGAGTGTGTGAGTGCGTGTGTGAGTGCGTGTGTATGTGTATGTATGTGAGTGCGAATGTACACCTACACAAACGAGAGTATCTTGCAAATTTCTCTTTCGCTGCTGGAGTGAATTAACACATTCTCAGTTTTTCAACTTAATAAAATACAAATATCCTCTCTACCCGTGTGCCATTTCGAGTAGATGCGTTTTCCTGACAGTTAGTTGGGTTTATTCTTAAAAAGTGATTACACACACACACACACACACACGCAAACCTAATACACTTTATTCAAAAACATTTAAAACCACTTTCAAAAACACTTTAAATCTTCACTTCATTTCAACGTTTATTATTTGGAATGAAAATTTTCCTCGCACCAACTGCATCCTAGGTAGTGAAACGAAAATGTATAGTAGCTATGAAAGAGAACAAGCTTTGGGGAGACGTGAGTATCTTGATTGCGAAGGTTTCCATAGTTGCACATAGAAGCGGTTAGGCAGCTGTTTTGTGTGATTAGCGAGCACATGCTACTGTACATAGAAGCAACGATCCAGCATCTGAGAATGAGATGGAAAGCCGCTACTAATTAAGTTGGTTAACTCAACGAAAATCTTTAAACTGATCTAAATTGATCAGACACCCACCAAAGACAAATCGATTACTCACGCTCTCTACAACGTATCACGTGAAGTGTTGTTTGTAGTAAAGAAATCTGTCAGGTATTGTACACGTTATGCGCCCTTGACCACGCTACTCATGACAAACGAAATAGTTTCACAAACAGAAAACCAGATTTTTTTTTATGAACCGTAGTGAAAACGAAGGACAGTTTAGATGAAAAAAGAAAATAATAAATAAGACAAGAAACAAAATAATTATATTAAAGACTTTAAAGCCTTTACTCATTCATTCTTTTAAATACTCCATTCCTTGTTGTTTGTAGTATTTGTATTGTTGTTATTCTATTCTTTTGTAAATTTGCTATTTCTTTCTCTTTTGAAGCCGCTGATAACTGTTAATTATTTGTGTTTGTGGTATTTCTATTTCGTATGTGCTGATCGTTGTTTTTCTGGTTTTGTCATTATTGTTGTTGTTGTTGTCTTCTTGATGTTCTTGTTGCTGTTGTTGCCCCGAAATCGCCATTTATTATATATTATTTGTTTCATTTGTGGCCACTAAAATCATCAAACAGGAAGTAAAAAAGAGTTAATTATTAAGTGCCAGTAACTTCCAACTCGCCAGTTCTTGCTGCGACTTAAAATGGCTAAGCTCCACTGAGCAGATGCCAAAAACATTAAGGTTTGGGAAGAAATAAAATAATGTAAATATTTGAAAAGAGAAATAGCAACATCAAAAGCAGTGAAGGAAGGGACGGTGGGTGGCCGGAACAGAAAGGGTAAAAATTATTAAATGAAATATTACATGCCATCTTTGTAAAGAGAGAGCGCAGGCGACATGAAGCATATATATTTCGCATTGCTGTATCTTAAAACTGAATATTCAATGCTTGCCATCTTTGTTCCCCTGAAGAGAGAGAAAATGGAAAAAAATTCACACATTTCTATTTACTGTCAACAGTAGTCTGGCCTGTTATGAAGTAGGCTATTCGCTAAAGACGTGCAATGTCACCACTGGGCCTCGGTGGTTTGTAAAATGTTGATGGTCAGCATTTCTTCAATGTTTTCTATCACTTAATTTAATCCTTACATTTGAGTAGAAGCTCAAATCGGTTAGATGGACTCTCCCATCAACCATTTCGACTTCATCTGCTATGATATCTCTTTTGTTAATACTCAAAGAATAAAAGTTTTCAATATTGATTGCAAAAGGAGCGCAGCGGAACGATGTTCAGGATGATCGAACAAGAGTCGGAATCCATCTTGTATACGACAAGAGCCGGCTGATATACATTCAAAAGTTAGCAGTCCACAAATACTGAAAAAAGCCAAACAAAAGCACCAATCCGAAAGCACCTGCAAAATGAAGACTTTGGTGGTGCCATTTCTCATATGATTAATCCACTGAAAGGTAGAGAGTGGATTCCTTTCGAAAGTGAAAATAACCCAGTTAAGTTCACTCACCTGAAATGGGTAGTATTATGACTACACCGGATCAGGTGATATATTTTTAAACAGATGAAACTAAAAATATTGCGTAACCCGGGAGGCTCCTCTATGTGGTCGTTAGACGTATCAGAAACAACAGCTGAATTTATCTTAAATCACCATTCTACTGCCTTAAAGAAGGACAATGTGGTCCTAGATACATTATCTGGAAAAGGAACAACAAAAACGGGCCACTTATGATGAGAGTGTTGATCATATCTTGCATGATCAGAACAGATCAGATGTTAGGCAACGTAACGACGATGACCGAGGATATCAATTACAACCGTCGAATGAATCACCGAAGCAGGAAACTGCGTGGTCATTGGAAAGAATAGAAATAGTAGCGAAACTTCTTTAATCATACACTGCGGTTTTAAGAAAGAAAGTGTATATTAGAAAAAGCAAACTTAGTTACATAAAAGGAGTTGGGACGGTTAGAGCTTGAACGTCTCTGATCAGAGATCTACCGGACAAAAGCTGACATGGAACGAAACTAAAAAAGAGCAATGGTGTAAATCTCCCTTAGGACATTTTATTACATGCAAAGATTCTATTGTCAGTTCCTCGGTTTGGTTTTTTGTTTCTATTGTGTGTTCTTTTTGTTATAAGATTCTTTGATCAATTTTATATCATTCAATGATAATGGCGGCCACTTACATTGACTGACATTTTTGACACTTGAAAAGGATTATGGAGGTGTTGTTGATGTAATTTCAGCAGCAGCAGCAGCAGTCGATTGGGCTGTTGCTGCCGTTGTTACTCTTGCTAGTTGTTGTTACTGTGGCAATGGCGATGATGTTGGTGGTTCTGTTTGATCCTTTAACCTATGTTTCATGTAAACATGACTTTGGTCTCCTGACATTTTGAACTAAAAACTTTGGTGTTGGTGGGAATGGGTACCGTAGTGAGGAGAAGGAATGGTGGACGGGAGGGTTGATGCAGAGAGAGAGAGAAAGAGAGAGTAATAATTGCGATACAGTGAAAGACAGAGAAGGGAAAGGAAGAGATAGTGATAGGTAGTAAGAGGGTTATGTATATATATATATATATATATATATATATATATATATATATATATATATATATATATATATATATATGATTAGATGTAGAAAGAATAATAATGTATATGTGTGTATGTATGTATGTATGTATGTATGCGTGTGTTTGGATATATTACAAATACAAACGCACTCATGCAAATGTACAAACGCACGTATGCATTGACATTCTGACAGACAGAGATTGAAGACTTGGAACAAATTAGAGGCACATGTTGAACAGGTTGTGCGGAAACCCAATGAAAATTTAAAATGATGAGTTCATGGATTATCCACTGATGTAGGTTTGTATGTTGACAATCAAGAGATGTCAAGTTTACCGTGTTACACAGGGTTCAATTTCTAAGGAATGAAACCCTGTTTTTGAGAAAATCGATTACGTTTATTATTCTTTGTTTTGATCTATGCGGATTCTGACAAATGGTAAATATTGTCTTGTTATTCTTAATTTACAGATTAAAACGTGACGGTATAAATGAAACGGACACTAAAATAAGATCAGTCATCATAGAGACCCAGAAATGCGGAGAGCTGGCAGAATCGTTAGCACGCTGGACGAAATGCTAGGGTGGTATTTCGCCCGTCGCTACGTTCTGAGTTCAAGTTCCGCCAAGGTGGACTTTACCTTTCATCCGTTCGGAGTTGATGAATTAAGTACCAGTTGAGTATCAGTTGAGTACTAACCCCCTCCACCAAATTTCAGACCTTGTGCCTAAAATAGAAAGGATTGTAGAGACCCAGATAAATATTTCGTATGAATATGATTGTGTGGTTAAACGTTCACTTCGCAAATATACTGTTTCCAGGAGCAACCCGGTTTTGAGTGAAATTTGGTAGACGAAAACCGTCCATGTGAATGCTAATGTTCTTGGTTGGTAGATTTCATTCGTTGCCTGGTTTAACGTCGGTTGTCAAGTGATGGTGGGGTGGAGTTGGGGGACACCAGTTATTGAGCGGTGGAGGGAACAAATACATACACAAAGCCACACACACGCGCATATACACGCACACACACGTGCGCACACCCACACGTGCGAACACACACACACACATACATAAATATATATATACAACTGCCTTCTTTCAGTTAGTTTCCGCTTACTAAATCCACTCACAAGGCTTTGGTCAGTCAAAAGCTATAGTGCAAGACACCTGCCTAAGGTGCCAAGCAGTGGGACCGAACCCGGAACCATGTGGTTGGGAAGCAAGCATCTTACCGCACATCCACACCATGCCTCTGTCTGTGTGTGTGTGTGTGTGTGTGTGTGTGTGTGTATGTGCGTGTGTGTGTGTGTGTGTGTGTAAGCAATAGGTTTTGTGGTTCTTTTGTAGTCAGTTAGCAGCATTTATTTACATGATTACAATTCTCGACGAAAGTTTCAAATTGAAGCGCCCAGGCTGATCTGCTTCCTAGCGTTTGGTAAATAATAAATGAGAGTTTGATAGGCACTTTCTTAACTGTCGACTGGCCACAGAAATAATCTTTTCACGGTCTATCACCCTCTTATTATAACGGCCATTCAAACGTGTATTTACTTGATTTTTTGTTCCTCTCCTTTCATTTCTTTGTTATTTGCTTTTCAAACAGGTTTTCTGTCTCATGAAATCTCGTGTGAAATATTCAGCGCCATTACTGCTGCTACTACTGCTGCTGCTGCTGCCGCTGCTGCCGCTGCTGCCGCTGCTGCCGCTGCTGCCGCTGCTGCCGTTCATGTCAGCTACCAACCGATGTCATTGTATCAAAGTAGTCAGTTTCGTAATCACATTTTAAAGAACCTGAAGGCATTTTGTCATATCCAGCACAAAAAAGTATCCACGTGTCCGTCTGTCATTTGTTCTTTAATATTTGGTTTGGACGTGAAAATCCGTCTGATAAAGAAACCCTCCGTGACATACAGAAGTGGCCAAAATGCCTCTGTAGAATTTCGTAATTTCATCAAAAAACCAAAAGGGTACACTGAATATTAAAGCCAGCCATGCACAATGGAATTGGATAGTCATGGCTGGGACGCTAGTGGTCATACATCTGATTAGTTATGGCCTAATAGTAAACAAGAATGGGAGAAGGAAGAATAGTGGTGAGCGTAAGGGAGGAAATTAAAAAAAGATTGAGAGATGGAATGAGAGAGAGAATAATTTATGGAAATTGAGAATCTGAGAAATGAGAGAGAGCAAGATAAGGCGGAAGGGAGGAAGAGACGGTGATGGGGCGGGAGAGGCGGCGATGGAGAGGGAGATGGAGAGAGAGATGGGGAGAGAGAGAGAGAGAGATTGTAAGAGTACTGAGAGAGAGAGAGAGAATGAGAGATGAAGGGAGAGAGATAAAAAGAAAGAAAGAAATCATTGCGTAAAGAGTCGCTGGTGTAAAGCAAGAAGTGAATGTCTTTAATGGCCAATAATGAAACAACACAAACAAGGCCGCTTGGAAAAGTTGAAAGAGAAAATTACTAGTGAAGTTGTTCTATTTATATTTTACCGTCTCCAGTTTATCAAACAAACCACATATAAAAGCAAAAATAAGCTTTTAATTCGCTTAATTTTCCTATCAAACTATAATCATAGTTCCTTCATCTCAGTGAAGTGTTATTTTTTTTTTAGTGGATATTGTAACCTGTTGTTTGGCTTGGCGATATTGGTTGCGCGGCGGACAAAATACTTTGCACTATCTGTTGCGTGTTTTTATATTCTACGTTCAAATCCAGCCGAAGTCAATTTGGGTTTTCATCATTTTGGGGTCGATAAAATAAAGTACCACTCAAATATTTGAGCCAATGGCATTGATCAACCAGCTCCTATCAAAACCGCTGGCTTTGTGTCGAAATTTTAAGCAATTTTTTTTTTTTAGGGTGGTGGTTTGGTTCGATCGTTCGAGTTTCAGAAAAATGCCTTGCGACGTTCCTTCTGACTATTTATGGTGTAAAAATAGAGACCAAATCACCCGGAAATGATTTTTAGCATAAATTTGCGTATTGCACAAACAGAGATTTGTCTTTCGGGCTTATTAATCTTTATGTGTAGGCCGTCTATATTTATTTCAGCAATATTCAACAGCATATGGCGTAGTGGTTAAGGGCGCAGGCTACTAACCCCAAGATTCCGAGTTCGATTCCAAGCAGTGACCTGAATAGTTATAATAATAATAACATCGAAAGATACGATAGGAATGAGAACCTAGATTCGAAATTTCCGCAAGACACCTGATGAAGGCTGGAGAGTATATCAGCCGAAAGGTTGTGTCAACAACAAACAATTTAAGGCGGCGAGCTGGCAGAAACGTTAGCATGCCGGGTGAAATGCTAAGCAGCATTTCGTCTGCCATTACGTTCCGAGTTCAAATTCCGCCGAGGTCGACTTTGCCTTTCATCCTTTCGGGGTCGATTAAATAAGTACCAATTATCCACTGAGGTCCCTGTAATCGACTTAATCCCTTTTTCTGTCCTTATCTGCCCCTTCTATGTTTAGCTCCCTATGGGAAATAAAGACAAATATTATTTACATTATTTACATTTGACGGATATTTGTCCGCATCTTGTCACATGTATATAATTCCTCATCTCTTAAGTTGTTATCATCGAGGTCAACTTTACCTTTCATCCTTTCGAGGGTCAAGAAAATACCAGTTGAACGCTTGTTTCGATGCTCCACCACCCCCGCTAGCCCCGCTTCCCTAAATTTGCCCCAGTACCTCTGTTTCCCTAAATTTTCGGGCCTTGTGAGTAGAACGGAAAGGATTATTTCCAGAAATTCCCGATGCTAAATTAGAATTAAAGAAAATTTATTCGTTGGTTACTTGAAATATTTAACATATTGCAATTATCACTAATTTGAGGCAGCAAATAAACTGGCCTGTCATCATTAGATGTCCATCGTTTTTCTCTTTCGAATCGGGACCTCTAAAGTTTTATATGACTTTGTAAGTATGTGAGGCGTTTCTATTTAATCTAAGTAACGATATAATGGTTTATAAACAATGCCCTGCACCGACTTGAACCAAGCATGTTGCATCTACGTAAGTTATGTGGTTTTATCAACTCGTAATTCTAAACATCAGCAAGATGTTACGTACGAGGAATGAGAATGAAACTGAAATGAGAAAAAGCAAAACGGAATTTCTGTTTTACTTCGATCAAATGTTAAAGACAAACCCTGGCAACTAAATACTTGAGGCCAGTTTGCATCTTTGTTAATTATGTGCGAAGGAAAAAGAAAGGAAATATTGTAATACTTTTCTTTTAATATTTCATATCTGTTTTCTCCACTTCTTTTGGCAGCAAAACAACTTGTAAAGCTATTTATTTTAGTCAAAAATATTCCTTCTTAACACTTCTGAACTATTTCCGTTCAGCAAAGATAATACCCAAAGAATTATTGAGAAATTTCCATAAGAAGAAATAGAAGATATTTTATAGTTAATCCTTTTGTCCTTGCATCTGTGGAAATAAACAACATAACAGACATTCTATATTGCAATTTGTCTTCTTATCGCAGCAGATACTAAAATACATGTTTGTTTTATCAAGGGGTTCCTTTCTCTTGCCTTCAGTTTTCCTCACGTCTTTAATAATCAGGTTAACGTGTATATATATATATATATATATATATATATATATATATATATATATATATATATATATATCAATAAATGAACACACATTTCAACACACACGCATACAAAGAGCGAGCGAGCGAGCGAGCGAGAGAGAGAGAGAAAGAAAGAGTGAGATAAAGTGAGTGAGAGACTGTGTGGTTCATAGATAAGCATATGAATGGATACTACATCACTTTCAACGAATACTATTCCAGTTGTTTGATCGCCTCGACATCCTATTCGTCGTATTATTGTGTACCCTGTAAGTGCCTGTAAGTGACTGTGTATTCTGCAAGCCTGTGTATTCTTCATGCAGATCTTGCGCATATTCAGTGTGACAGTGGTTCCCAAGTTATGGGTCAGGACCCCAAACACTGGCATCAAATTCTGGGCGCCATGATTGACTTCCAATAGAGATATGTGCATTTATACACTTCACACACACAATCTATTTTGCCTTAAATGCGATTATATGTGATTTATATAAGTGTTTGAGAATTCAGGGTCCTTCCTGCATCTAATCCTCTATAGAGTGTTATATAATTTGTCTATACAAGATTTCCTCTGTGGTGATACTTGTCCAAACAATGGCCAAGGAACGAACCAACACAAGGAATCTTCCTATACGAGAAATAGCAGCTTAATCCCACGCAAAATTTACAACTTAACTCCTTAAAAGTGGAATGCCCATTTTATAGTAAAGTTCTGGACAGGTATCACGTTTGAACATTATAAAAGGTCAGTGACTGAATCCCTTTTCATTATAGTCGCACTCGGGGAGAGAAAACTTTGACGAAAGTAACAATAATAATGACGACGACTGAGCAATAGAATCGTAACAAAATTTTCAGAGGAAGTATGATTTCCTCCTGAGAGTAATTTTCATATTAGAACATATAAATATGCCAATTAAGTACGTTAGTAATGTATCTCGGCTTTTGCCAGAGCCAACAAGGAAGTTATAGTTTCTGAAGATCGCTTTGGATAGAAACGGCAGAAAGTTTTGTATTAAAGACGTGATCATTATGAACCATCGGCAGCTACATATTAACAATCATCGCAAGCACGCAATATTTACACATACTCGAAATACACATGCTGCTTAGCGGATGTGATGTTCAGATTACTTTGAAAGACAAACACATACGTTAGACTATTAATGCTTCGATCATATATATGTATATGGGTCATATAACACACACATTTATATATATATATATATATATATATATATATATATATATATATATATATATATATATATAACTATGTGTGTGAGTGTGTGTGAGTGTGTGTATGGGCTGGCGTGTGTATATGTATGATATATCGTACAGAAAATTTTCGAGGGTCCTGTGTGTGTGTGTGTGTGTGTGTGTGTGTGTGTGTGTGTGCGCGTGTGTATCGTAAAGAAACTGTCTGTCGTTGGCGGTAAACCATAAAAGTTAGTAACAAGCTTTTAGTGATTATTCGACGATAATCAGAAGAAACTAATACAGACAAGTATTGAAACATATTCGTTAAAAGAAACGTCATTAATATATGGTCTGCCTTCCGAATAGATAACTGTGTGTGTGTATGTGTGTGTGGGAGCGATAGGGAGAGATAGAGAGAGGTATTAACAGCACTGTCCGTGATTCAAAAAGCTCTATTTCTCCCTCGGTATATCAACTTCACACTAAATAATTATAGTGTGGAAATAAGCAGCGGAATGATAGCGATGGATTTAACGAGTTTCTTTATTGCAAACCACCCGTAATAAGTTGAAAGTATCAAGGACATGATTACGCTCACACGTGCCCACACATGCGCGCGCACGCACACTGACGAGGCTACTCAAAATTTGAGACCCGCATACACATGCCCACAAACATCTATATTTACATTGCATATGCACACACACACACACACATACAGGCACCAAAATATACACAAACGGGCAAACAATTGTGCTTAGATATACACACACACAGACCGTAGAGATACACACATACATATACAAACGCACATATATAGACGTACATATACAGGCAAATAAATGTATTTACATATACACACACGAGCCATATAGATATATAAATACATATATACACTCATGTACACAGATACACACACACATGCCTTAGCACATATATGAACACACACATACACACATGTATATGTAAAAACACGCAAGAATATCTTAGATCTGCATTGTCAAACGTTTCACCATTTCACGTCTTAATTCATCAATGCTAAGACTTCAGAAAAGTGTTCATCAAACGCCTAAAATACGGAGCAGTGCCATGTGTCTCAATGATATAATATGGAACAAAAGAGAAGCATTGATTTTACGCTGGTGGAGGTACTTTTTGAAGATAGGATGTAAATGAAATCAAAAACCAAAACACCCCCAACAATATATATATATCATTTAGGGTTGAACTAATCAACAATTATGTAGCGCAGCCATCACGTCACTTTCGAGTCAGTATGGCGTGGTAGTATGGCGTGGTAGCATGGCGTGGTAGTATGGCGTGGTAGTATGGTGTGGTAGTATGGCGCATAATTTCAGCAGTTGTTGTGGGACCGCGAGTTGTTGCGTGTAAGCAAAAGCACGTCCTGTGCTCACTCAGCCGTGTCCTCGTAGCACATCTAGGATCTAACACACGCACCCAGACACACACACACACACACACACACACACACACACACACACACACTCACACACACACACACACACACACACACACATATATATATATATATATATATAAACTTCACGTTAGTTAAAATATATGTGACACAATTTAACTTCTAAAGGCAAATTCACTGTAGTTAAAATGGAGAAAAAAAATGATCTCTTATGGTGAAAGGTGTAAAACGAGCGTATGCGCAGAGTGACCGTTACAAGGTTTTCTAACGGTCACTGACCATGTAACATCTCTGCTCGTAAGTTTTCCCATCATTTTGTTTTTGTCTTGCTATTACATGTTTTATTATGATCTCCCTGAAGAGAAATAAATGAGGAAAACCAACAGTTCTTTCTTCTTTGTGAAATACTCTCATTTATTTTGAAACATGTGTAGGAATTAAAGGAACTCATATTGACATGCGTTTTGCTCCATTTATTATTATCCATATATATATATATATATATATATATATATATGTATGTGTGTGTGTGTGTGTGGTTTGTGTGTTACCTTATATATATGTATGTATATATATATATATATATATATATATATATATATATATATATATATATATATATATATATATATATATATATATATATAGATATATAAATATGCGTGTATATATATATATGCGTATGCGTGTGTGTGTATGTCTTTTCCTCCATTCATCAAGTGACACGCTCTTCATGCATAGAAGACTACACAAATAATGTTGCTCCTTTATCATAGTCTAATCAGCAATCAGTATTATTAACACAGGTTTCATTGCCAATGCCTGGCAGCAATACGCTGTATATTAGATCAATTATTGTAAGTTTGAATCTTTTAGACAGCAATTTGAATTAAAACACCTGAAGAAATACTGTGATGACGCATTTTGTTACAGTCTCTGACACATCTATGTATGCAAATTGCGGCACACTGGACCTTCTGAATAATACGCCAACGAAAAATTACCGCGAAAAAAAAAAATGTTTTTTTTTTTTTAGTAGTGCGGCCCGCCTGTTGACGAACTACATCTCAGGCAGCTCGCTTCAGTTAATGAAAGGATTGGTTCTTTATCTCCACCAAAGGAGTAAGTCAACGGGATTTGAACGCAGAACGCAAATAGAAAAAACGACTAGAGAGCTATGCGGCGTTCTAACAATCACGCAACGAGCATGCTGGCGTGTGTTTGTGTCCGTGTGTGTTTGTGTGTGTGTGTCTACAAACGAATATGCAGATTTATTGACTATGGTCAATATATATATATATATATATATCTTTTACTCGTGCAAGCCATTGTTGAATAATTTTTCTGGATATAGATAAACTTTATGCATAGGTACCAAGTAATAACGGAAAATTCATTGCAAAAAGCACAGCCGAATTTACAATAAGAGTGTGTCCGATGTAATTATATGCGTGCGCATGGAAATATATGACTTAATATGTATACATATGTATATATACTATATAAAACTATATTTACGTAAGTGCCTGAGTGTTGGCATATATGTATGCATGTGTGAGTATGCATACATATGTGTGTGTATGCGAATGTGTGGCGAGAAAGGGATATAGAGGGGGATGTACGGTAAATAATAAGACCAATAAACTGGTTTACTCTATGTTCTGCTTTTCAAAGAGACGTCCAAACACACACACACACATGGAAAATGCTATATCGTAAGCTCATATATCATACACACACACACACACACATATATATATATATATTTAATGTATGTGTGTGTCTCTATATGTAAGCATTTATATGTATGTATTCGTTAGTACATTTATGCTGTATGTCTATATGTAAGTGTACATATATATGCATTTCTTGGTAGATATATGTATATTAGCGAACGTGTCTACATACATGGTTATATATATATACGCGTATGTACACATGTATTTATCTACGTATATGTGTGTATATATATATATATATATATATATATATATATATGGTTTTCTGTGTGTGAATGTGTACGTGGACCATTGGACGTGGTACCTCATTTAACCCCACCTAATCATTCTCCTTCACCTCCCGTAACCCATTTCTATTTCTTCATCATAAACGTCAGGAGGCTAAATGAACTGTAAATTAGCGCCGCTAAAGACGTCAATATAATTATTACTGTGACAATGATTTAAGATATCTTTTATAATTTGGCATCTTCCCCTGTAAAGATCGATCTCGATGCTGTTTGTGTAATGGCTTCGTATTATCATTGCTTAGCACATAGTATTTAACTTGATGTAGACACATCAATAGTTGTACTTATCATATACCCGACAGTATTTTATGTATGCATACACTTATATATAGACGTACAGATGGGTGCTGAAAAGTTCCTGGCTTTGAGTAAGAGAAACTACAGGAAGATCAGTTAATTGTGTCTTTATTCAATATATTCCCTCCTCAGGTTTACACACATATTGTAGCAGTCCTTTAGTTTTTCGAAATCCTGTAAGAGAACTCGGAATGCTGAGCCTCCAATCGGGCCTTTGGCGACACCTTTAAAGCCAGAAACTTTTCAGCACCCATCGTATGTATTCGGGAGATACAGATAGGGGGATTGTATAATCGTAGATACCAAAGTGATTCCTTAAGACTAAGGTTTAGAATATCGGATACTCGTTTAGTTATTGGTAACAGTGTCCGTACTAGTGGTTAGAGTGCTCGGTTCAGAAGCAACATGATCATGAGTTCGGTTTGTAGACCAGGTAGAATCTTGTGTTTTTGAACAAGGCACTTCTTTTCATTTTGCCTCGGCCTACTCGACTGTATATGAATATCTGCTGTTTGTTGGTTCACTCCCCTCTCCACTGGTATGGTCGTAGATGTCCTACGGGGATATAGCTGAGCGGGCAGAGCATGTGTCCTTACCTACTCGGAACTACACAACACCCACCTGCAATAACTAGCGAAAATATCCTCCATGCTACCTCGCCAGGCTAGCTCGATAGTGACGGGTGGTTGCGTTGTATATTTAATTGTTTATAAGTCACTTTAACTACTACCTTAAATTTTTGGTTTAGTATCTATGTGAGATGACATATCACGAAAGTTAGCGCTCGATTTTAATGGTTCAGAAATATCTCTGAACCCAAAATTGTTCCAAATATGACCATTCGGTCCTGGTGTTCTGTAAGCACCAAGGCCGAGGTTTTCCAGTGTTGTTAAGCTTTTCAATAGATAGTAGATTTGGTGGATATTTGACTGCTATTTCATCTACTTCAAACTTCCCCGTTGCTTTGTTAGCATCAAAGAAATTTGTGTGCGCGTGCGCGTGTGTATTTGTATATACACACACATGGAGTCGACTTGGCTGCATTACAGAACCGTAGGTAAATCAATCAACTGGACCCTGGAGTTCTTCCCCAAGAGTTCAAATTCATTTGAGCACATCAAGCTCTCACCTATTGTATGTAAGTGTATATATATATTTAGTGGGAATACTATCAGAATTATTATACGCTTATATGTGCGTGGCATAATATGACAGGTTGGGACAAGCAACTGATATGCCAATAAAAAAAACAAGTAAAAAGACGTTACTCTTAAAAATTTACACCAATTTCGAAAATATTCAAATTCAAAAGAGATAACAACAATACGTTTGTTAATATGGTTTTAAGTGAAATAGGTGTCCACTTCAGAACTACTTCCTTTTACGATTCAAATATAATCTATTTCTGCTTCACAAAAATATAGAATTTTGAAGAAACGCCAATAGCTTCCAGAAAAATTAAAAGCAAAAATAGAAAATGTGAAAATCGTAATAAGATATTAGATCAATCAGACTAGATAAAATCTCTTAGAAAGACATCAACCTACATACCTTAAATTTTATCTAGTTAATGCTGTCTATCTACTAAAAACATATCACAGACAAACTGGAATATAACGAACAACATGTAACATTCAGAAACTGATGTTCGAGTCGAACCAATTGGAGCAATGGACACTTAGTTCACATTTATAGATCATAATTACAATTTTCCGCATAACTATTTCTTTAGATGAATCAATGCTACCAAAATTAACATTAATGCCATAAACATATCGAGATGAGATGATAATAGCTAAGCTTAAAACACCTGTAGAGAATATAACCACCACACCTTTCATTCTCTAGATCTGGGGTTCTCTATCTTATTTTGCTTGTGGACCTCCTGACAGCTATCTTATCTGTGGACCCCATATATGCACATGTAAAATTTTGAAATAAAATATTTGTTTGTAGGTTAGTAAAAACTGACAATGAAACAATTCCGTTATATTCATAACATAAATTCCAAATTCAAACTGTGAGTTTTAATTCATATATATACGGCGGAAAAGTAAAAGTGTTTAACTCCAACTCAGGTCTGATCGAGTAACCCTAATATCAAATTTATTTCATTCATAATTATCTGTATTTTTTGTTGCATCTTGAGGAGTTAATTATGCAAATAAACCCATGTACCGGCTCTATTTCCCTTCCTTTTTATTCGTCAATTGGACCATTGTCGTTAAGGTGGTATCAACTTAAGATGAAAGTAACTTGACAAACTGATTGATGGATTAACAGAATGATTAATTAAACAATCGCTTATTTAATTGATTACATAGTTAACCAATTAACGAATGATAAAATAAAGTGAACCTTAAAAGGTGTATGTCTAGTATTTATTGGTATAATAACTCCCTTCCTCGGGACACAACAGAATTTGTTTCAACACACGAGTTCACATGAAGCATCTTACAAATCAAACACAAATACGAAATATCCGTATTACTGTTTTAGATAAAAGGTGTCCAGGATTATTACATTAGCAATATCTTCTTCTCTAATTTACCACTGGAATATGTAACGCACCAAAGACAGGTTTCCTAGTTAAACAGTGCTTACGTTTACATGTATGCCTAGTAATAATTGAGGCGGGCTTCAATATCAGAGGACTAATGCACATACACAGAACATTACAGACAGAATATTAATGAACCCAATCACTGTAATCTCATCTTGTAAACATCTAGTTCTGGTTGCATAATTTATCTTCAGGTCAACTCTGATCCAGTTGATCTACAATGAAAACTATTCAAAGACATGATCATTATTGTATTCTTCCTGTCTGATGCGATGATAGATTAGGGTTTTAGCTGCTATTTCTAGTACATAATTGTGTACTTCATTGGCTCATTTAAGCATCTATTTTACACACACACACACTCACACACACACACCCACCCCACCCCACCCACACACACACACTGTTATGTTGTATCCTTAAAGTTGTAAAATTTTTTACTGCAGAATCGATAATTTTTACAAGAGAAGTGAAAAATGAAGCGAAGAGAAAAATATATAAATTTATTTAAAGAACTATAAATGTTAGGACTTTGGTCAAAGATAGCTCTAGCGATAAATTACTAGATATTTGGAACTGTATAAACATTGGAGCTAAAATAATAGAAAACGCTTCCATTTTTAATGTTTTATTTCATTTTTGTAACATTTATATTTTTATTGTCTTTATCCCATAGTGTTGCTTTTGGTATTTTTTTTTTCGTTTTGCTATTGTATGTCTGAAAGAAAATGTGAAGATTCTTCGAGTATTTAGTTCATAGTTTTAATAGTCACTTTGTTTCTTCTTGTAAAAATTACCGATAGAAATAGATTCACTTCACATATTAAGTATTAGACGTGATCAGTGAACGAGAATTTTTCTCAGGTCAACACCGAAAACAACCAATCAATCAACTTGCATTTTAGTTTCGTTAGCAAAACACGCGCTTAAATATTGACTTTTCTAACAATTTTATTTACGTTTTACTTTTCTGATTTTATATTTTCCTCCTTTCTAATCATGACTCTTGTCAAAAAACACGACACTGTGCCACAAGAGTCGAGATTCTTGGAATATTGCTGTATTTACATTGTGTGTGTGTGTGTGTACATTCTTAGAACTGTACTATACTCCAAAGTTGCCATTCATAACGCTATAAAATACCACGCCATTTCACGAACTGAAAGTCGAGTTTTATTGACAGAGTCGTTAGAGCATCAGACAAAGTGCGTTGTGCTTGGAAAATCATGCATAAATATGTTTAAAATTAATAAGGAACTTCACGTTCAACGGGAATTTTGTTACTGAACACAAAAAAGTAACAGAGAGGTACTTCGATTACTGTTATCGATTAACTCCTTCAGAAATCAGAAACCATATTACTATTACAACTACTCAAACCTGAGAGCTGGAAGAATTGTCAATAGGCTAGATAAAATAGTTAGTGGCATTTTTTGCGACTATGTTCTGATGCGACTGAGACAACGATTAATGGAAATGATAAGAACGTACATTGAAATACCCTTATCAGTTGCCTTATAATTCCGATTCGTAATGCATGTTAACGGTAATAATAATGGTTTAAAATTCTGGCACAATGCCTGAGATTTCGGGTATAGTGTAAATCGATTACATTGACTCCAGTACTCAACTGGTACTTATTTTATCGATATCGATAAGATGAATTTGAACTCAGACTGTAAAGACAGACAAAATGCCGCTAAGCATTCTGTCAGCTTGCTGCCCTAATTACAATAATAATAATATATGCAATACATTGTTTAATATATATTTTACAATTAAGTATCGCTCCGACTTACGCATGTCTGAATCAAAGGATATCTCACTATTCAAACTGATTGTTATTCCCTTTCAACCAACTGATGTTCGTTATGATGTCCAAACATTTTCACCATACTCTTTTAATATTGTTCTTTTTCATTATCTTCTTAAGATGGGCAACGAGAAACTCAGAGTAACGGTTTAACACGTTTCAGCTTCAGTTATAACATCCAGCATTCACTGTTGAGTATTCTTTCTCTTTTTCCCTATTACTTTCATCCATACGTCCTTCACTTTATCTCTTTTTCTCCATACATAGATACACGCACACACACGCGCCTATGCAGATATGCACATTATGCAATGCAACTGCTCTGAAGTGACGTCATGTCTTTTTTTAGCAAGTACTGGGAATAGAGCTGTTCATTAAGAGTAAATACTTAATAAAGGCACATTTTTAACACGTTTGTAAAAAAAAGTAGCCAATTGATCCATTGTTTTAATTACGGAAATAGTTAATTATTTATTGATTTCTGTCTGTTTTTGTCGTTCATCTTGACAAACGTTTAACTAATGCATTCCGGTCTTTTGTTTTGGTTTGGTTTTTTTATAGAAACAAAATTTTCTTTAAATGGAAACTGATTTTTTTTAGATAGTATTTGTTTCAGCGAAAAACTAAATTTTCCATTGATTGTATTAGTTGCACGAAAAACACAAGACAAAAGGAGAACGAAAGAAAGAAACCAACCGCTGTTTCTCCTGAATATTGATCCGTTGTTTAGTTTAAAATATCTTCTTCACCACGGGTTTTAATAAACATTGAGAAAGATTCCATACATATTCTGTTATAGAATTATAGTTTTCAAAAACATGATAATTATTGTTCCAAACAGAAAGCATAAAAATAGTGAATAGAACTTATACTCTTGATTATATTAGCGAATGGATATAGGAAAACAACAAAACATGAGAATATTGATAACCCAATAGCTCTTTTAGAAATTGTGTAGAGGACTGAATAGCTTTGTTATAGTTCATACTGTATTTGATTTTCGTAAATACTAATTTCAAAATGAAAAACACCTTTCTACATAGTTTCTATGCTTTAAATTGCAACCGAGTCCATGTACCTTCATCTAGATGCCCAGGAAACCAATATTACCATAAATATACCAATATTACCATAAATATACGATAGGAGATACAGAATCCTCAAGTGATGGTTCTCAGTGTAATGAATGAGCACGCTTTAAAGCCTTCATCAACTACAGATTAGCAAAAAGTTCAGTAAAATAAGGCTGACCTTCTTAGATGTCCTACCTTCGCACAATGAGAAACAAAAACAAAAAAAGAACACGCCAAGGATTACGTAATACGCTCTGTCGAAAGGACTCTGACTAATCATTTGATCGATTAATCAAACCATTGGTCGTGCACTTGATTAATTAATTAGTTAATTGATAACAATAAAATGTGAAATAAAAATCTTCAATGAGTTTTCATTGGCAAAATTTCCACTCAAACTTAAAAGAGTGTAACAGCAAGAATTTTAAAATCATGTTGGGAAAACAGAGAAATAGAAATTATACACTGAATACTTTTGTTTATTTAAAAATTATGGAGGTGCAATGGCCCAGTGGTTAGGGTAGCGGACTCGCGGTCCTAGGATCGCGGTTTCGATCCTCAGACCGGTCATTGTGAGTGTTTATTGAGCGAAAATACCTAAAGCTACACGAAACTCCGGTAGGGGATGGTAGCGAACCCTGCTGTACTTTTTCTTCCTGTTTCTATTGTACCTGTATTTCAAAGGGCCATCCTTGTCACATTCTGTGTCACGCTGAATCTCCCCGAGAATTACGTTAAAGGTACACGTGTCTGTGGAGTGCTCAGCCACTTGCACGTTAATTTCACGAGCAGGCTGTTCCGTTGATCGGATCAACTGGAACCCTCATCGTCGTTACCGACGGAGTGCCACGAAGTTAAAAATAACAATGTCGTCCTGAATATATATATATATAGTAGTTACACTGGGATGTAACAGTAGGCTGCAAGCTGGTGCGTTGAGTAAAAGTAAAGAGGAATGACGTAAAACCAACATATGTAGAGAAAGAAAATATTATTATATATTTATTATATTATATATTAGACAGTAAATATATCAAGAAGAGAGGGGTGGTTTATTGAAGCATTGATAATCGTGTTAGGAGGTATGGATGAGAAGAGCATTTTAAATATATACAGATGGATTCGTCTTAATTGATTATATTTAGATATTTATGTTTGATGAGTATTAATTAAGTATTGAACAGTAATGATAAATTTCATATAGCTGAGCTAATCAATGTTGCTACAATAATCGCTTATATTCTGGCTGTTTTTACAGTCTATAATTTTATATTTTAATTAAATATTGAAGCAATTATACATGATAGTAATTTCATGTTGTCACACTAAAATTTTATTATCTCTACTTCGTGGGACAAACAAGTATTAATGTGTCAATGAAATGTATCGTATTTTTCCAATAAATTATTTATAAAAGACAATAACTTTATGGTTTGATTAAAATATCACAATATTTTTTAAATACAAAATATTTCATGTATAATTTCAGTGTAAATAAAGTACATTTAAAATGCATTAATTGCTAAAATTTTGCATCAGTTGTCTTACGAAATTATGCAATAATGCGAAGAACTGCTACCTGGGTGTAGAATTTTAAACAAATACGATAATAACGATATTCCAGGAAAATAAAATATTTTGTGGTAACGAAGAAAGGGGAAAATGAGGACAAAACATAAGTACCAAGAAAGTGTATCCATAATATTCTACCATGCATACGTTTCACGATGAGGGGTAGGGCAAAATTCTCAGGAAATCCTTATTGCATTATTCACACCTCAATATAGCAATATAAAGAGTAGAGACACGTAGTGTAGTGGTTAGGATGTTGGACTCATGATGGTAAGTAAGTCGTTTCGATTCTTGGACCGAGCGATGCGTTGTGCTCTTGAACAGAACACTTCATTTCACGTTGTTCCAGTCCAGTCAGCTGGCAACAAAGAGTAATTTTGCAAGAGAGTATTCCTAGCCCCTTGTCCAGGAGGCGGGGGATATACCCCCAACAGAAACCGGGAAGGTGCCTAACGAAGAAGATTAAGGCTTTAATATAAAAGGTGTTTGGCTTAATTAATGATATATAAACTATTTTATGCCAAATAATATTTGTTTTGGAGATATTAGGTCATATTCAATGTAATCCATTCACTGGTGAGGATGTGTATTGTTTTAGCAATCGCTGCTGCGTGAAGCCATTGAATATTGCTGACATTATCGAAAAACTGCTCTTCACACACATCGTGTATTCACAAAGAGGGTTCATGTTGGTTTAAAACCCAAGATCTTAAAACAGATATTCTACAATACGTATAACCAGATTCCATAGCAGTTGTACCTAAGAATAAAGATCGATCGCCATCAGTGAAACTGAAAAACTTCAATCGCATGGACAACAATATGGATTAACTATACATCTTAAATATGAAGTTACCTTTTGTAGTTCAAGATAGTATTGTACACTGTGTTGATATAAATGTAAGGCTGAGATATTTGCGTATCGCTATCGTTCGGACCAGGTTTCCGGTTTAACGATAATCTCTTCCTCGTGCCTCATTTGTCTCGGAGGCTCTGTAATCGGTTACTAGCACAGCACTTCGCCAATGACTAAGCACCATATGTGTATATATATATATATAAATATATATGCTCATAAATATGGACGGACATAAGCATGCATATAAGTAGGTGTATAGAGAGCCAAGTTTGTAAATGCATGTATAGATTTACTCACATTCACGCACATATCTTCACATATATATGCATACACATACACGTTTCAAATACCCAGAATCACGCTAATAGCTAACGAGTAAAATTTAGGATTTCACGGTTTTGATAAGTTTTCCCAGCTGGTTTGTGCACTGAGCTAAATAATTATGTCAATAAATGTTATAATATTATGGGTTTCTGTTAAATACATACTCAGTGTATGCTTAATATGTATCATTAACCTTCATTTTCTAAAAAAAAAGTTTAAATGAGCTATTTTCATTCAAAAGCTATTAGCGTTGTTCACCCAAAAACTGAAGAATCAGAAACAAAAAAGAAAGGACGTTGGTGTTGCCATAGTGTGCAAACCAACCGGGAAAACTTATCAAAATCGATTCACAGACGACTGAGAAATCCTAAATTCCACTCGTAAGCTATCAGCGTGGTTCTGGATGTATGTATGCATATTCAAGCGGGCATACATTTTTACGTATGTATTCATACAAATACACATGTGCGTATTCACGTATAACGATACAGTGGTCATCGTATGCTCTTTTCATTTGCAACAATAAACTATTTTATTGTCGGATTGTTTTCTTATGTGTTTTTTTTCAAAAACAAAATATATTCTGTGAGATGTGGTACAACATTTACTCTTGAAACAGAACAAGTGGATCTGCTGAGTGTTATAACCGTTTGCTGTCTAATGGTTACGAAAGCCCTTTTGACTCTTTCTTTAGACAACCATTAACTAATTACAAGGTATATAATATTGTCACTGAAGTCAGTTAGGTTGTTTTGCGTTTTTGCAGGCGTTTTGTGCTTACAAGCTAAGTAATTTATATATTTCTCATAGCGCAGCAGCTACAAAAAGGTATTATTTATTTATATTAGCTGGCCCCGTGCTGTCAAAAGATGACGGCTAATTGTAGTATTTTATATATACATAAAGTACATAATAATCACAGATACAAATATTCATATACTTCCCTTGTACAGGCACACACACAAAATTGAAATGGTGTTTGGTTTTTCTCACACTTTCCTTTCGCATTGGTATGTTGTAACGGAGAAAAACACAACAGTATTATTATAGTAGATGCTGTTATTGTAGTTTAAAATAGATGATGAGCAATAACACTTTTATGTGTCTTCTTCAGCCCTGGATCAACCAAAGCCTTGTGAGTGGAGTTGTTAAACAGAAACTGAAAGAAGTCCGTTTCACTGTGTGCGCGTGTACATTATATATATAGTTGAAATTTATAGAAGAGCAAAACACGAAGGCAGGTGTGTGAACAACAAGCGAGTGTATTTATTTGACGCTCGGGAAAAATGAAAAAGTCTTTTACGTTTCGAGCCTACGCTCTTCAACGGAGAGGAATAAGAGAAAATAAACAGAGAAAATGGAAAATACTTGTATATTACAGCGGTCCAGCATGGCGAATATATATATATGTGTGTGTGTATGTGTTTGTATATGTCTGTGTCTGAGTCTGACCCACCCATCGCTTGGCAAAGACGAAAATACAGTAAGCACCAGACTTTTAAAAATAAGCATTGGGCTCGATATGTTTAAATAAACTTTTCCGGGCAGCATGCCAACATGGCCGTGCTTCTATGAATGATTTAAGTAAAAGATAAGATTTTGCAAAGTATTAAAACTTCAACTGGACTCGAAATTTCCTTTAACGAACAAATGAAATTTTTTTTGAAGAAGTATAATCTTATTAAATATCTCTTTTGTTCTCATATCTATTTATACATGTAAGCTATAAACATAGACATACGGAACAATGAATAACCGGGAGAAAAATGGAAATAATATTTTATATAATGGTAGAGAGAGAGAGAGAGAGAGGGTGAGAGAGAGAGAGAGAGAGAGAGAGAGAGAGAGAGAGAGAGAGAAAGAGAGAAAGAGAAGGATGGGAGGACACTATAATTGGTGGCCTAAAAACTGAATCATTGCGTTTCGTTTCAGCAAATTTATATTCTCGCCGAAAAATAAGAGAATGGAAATTTTCTTGGAGATAGGAAATCGTTTAAAAACATTTCTAGTAGACAAATATTATTGCTTTTTGACATCACCGATTATCATCTTCAGGTATCAAATGTTTAGATTTTGAATGTGTATGTGTGTGTGTGTATATACATGCACATATTTATGCGAGTTTATACACAGATATTTGTTTTTTATTGATTCTCAAGTCACTTTACTCTTACAAACAGCTAAACAAGAGAAAACAGTCCTCATGAAATACATAAAAGAGCCGTCCAATCCCACGCAGACACACATGCTTTCATTAAATTCTTTTGGTCGACATTTAAAGAAATATATAATCTCTGTCGTATATATTGATTACAATTTATACATACAGACAAACACACATATGTAATGTGTGTGTTTGTGTGTGTGTGTGTGTTTTAGAATTCATACAACACAAGCCACTTATGATGTCAACAACAGAAGCCTTTAACAAAAGCATCACTCTATTAAAATCAAATTTCCATTCGTCAATAAAAGTTACGCATACGCTTGTTTAAAACTTAAATTCTATGCCCAATATATTTTTGCTGGGTATTCTTTTGGGTCACTTTTTCTTCCTCTCAGCCTTCAGAAGACGGCATTCCACTTTCCTCTGCTTTAGTCATAATTGTGCCAGATATAGATTTGCTCTTCTCGTAGCTGCTTCGTAAGAACATCTCTTCCTCTCAGGCTTCCGCGGTTTCCTGTTCCTTTCACTTTTCGTCGTCACCAATGTTCAAGACTATAACGCTTCATGTTTTGTTAAGAGGCTTTCTACTGGTCTTTGCATGTCTAAGAGCTTCGACATTTAGTCTAACTATATCGGATATTTTCATTGTTTTTTCAAAAAACCCACTTTTTTATAGCATTGATAAGCTTTTCATACTTGTTTGCTGATGTTCCATGTCACACTATTTCACGTAAAGAAGGATTATTTCTTTATCCCTAGGACACTTTCCCCTCACCCTAATTAATAGTTGTTAATTTGAGAGCATGTATTTCGTCTGAACATTTTGTTCAGACCAAATACATACAGTCTTGGTTTATTCAATCCACGAAATTTCTTTGATGATTTTTTCCCCAATCTCATGTAATGATGGCCCCGAAACAGTTAAAAGTATCGACTCGTTTGAAGTTGTTACATTAATTCTTATACTGCAAATTGTTGTTATTTTCTTAGTGATTGTCCTCTTTTTTTTCATTTTATTATTATTATTTGCTGCTAAAACCAAGACAGCATTTTACTCCCATCGTTAATAGAGCTAAATACTGCGTAGATCTTTCTCTGTTGTTGCTATGGGGACTGTGTCATCAGCATAACATATATTGTTTTGTCCTATCTCTATACCTGGTTGATATTCGATAGATCAATAATTAGTTCACAGTATAATGAAAACAAGACTGATGATAACACACCAGATGCTTCTCTTGATCTCCCACATCTTATCCTGTTCAATTTCCAATTCTGATTGCTACCGTTTGATGCCAATATTTCTGATGATTCCTGAGTCCTGTCTATCTGAATTTATATTTTCTAATATTTTAACGATTTCTTCTTGCTGTATCAAGTTTTCCGTAATCGGTGAAACACATGTAGATGCCATGGACGTGCGTGCGTGTGTGTGTGTGTGTGTATATATATATATGCGTGTGTGTGTGTGTGTGTGTGCGTGTGTGTGTGTGTGTGTGTGTGTGTGTATGTGTATGAGATTCCATTTTTAAATATTTGAGTACGGTTTAAAGAAACGAATTTTAACCTTAGTAATTCGTGAACACAGAGACCAGTGCCTCGAATCATAAGAGTCAGTCACCTTTAAATCACAGACAACTTTCTGAAACAAAGAAAATGCTTGAAAACGAAGATTATTCGACGTTTTACTAAATTAGAATGGGACTGGTTGCTAAACTGCAACCAATTACCTATGTGTCTTAAGGATGGCGGGGTGACGGTTGACCTGGCAATACACAAAAACAACTTAAACTGCAGTCTGAGATAACGACAGGGTGTCGGGATACGGTGAATTCAGTGCAAGCATCAACATTAATACCGGACTACCAAAAGATTAATCCATAGCTTATCGATTCATTCATCCGTAATCACTAACAGAACAAACAACCAGTCATTATTTCTTTTCATATACGTTTGAAGTGATTGATTATGAAGACGAAAGAAAGATGACAAAACGGGTGTATGTGATAATATTTGTGGAATTTTACGAAGAACATTGCTGATAAAGCAATAAATATTAAGTGCACAAATAGTCCTTTGTCTTAGAGAAACTAATTAACGTTTATGTTAACTAGTCACTAATCATTACTGGTTGAATATATATTTTATATTGAAAAACTTGACAGAAATCACACAATTTATCACTTGATATCCTTTGTTTCATTGACAGCATCATATATCGGTACGTGTGTATTACAAACACAAACATATGTATGCACAAACATATTGTATACACGTGTGTATATATTTATAAAATATTTATATATGTTTGTGTACATACATATTTTACGTATATATATATATATATATATATATATATATATATATGTGGTTCATCTTTTGTTAACGTCTATGGCCTATAAAGTCTAACCGAGTCAGAAATCTGCTGCTATGTACAGCGAACTTATGGGAAATGCAGTACATGTCTAACTGGTACAGCTATCTCTAAGCAATGTATATATATATATATATATATATATATATATATGTATTCTTTTACTTGTTTCAGTCATTTGATTGGAGCCATGCTGGAGCACCGACTTTTAGTCGAAAAAATTGACCCCTGGGTTTAGTTTTTGTAAGCCTGGAGCTTATTCTATCGGTGTCTTCGGCGTTACGGGGATGTAAACATACCAGTATCGGTTGCCAAGCAGTTGGTGGCGGGGACAAACAGACACACACGCATAAATGCATACATTATATCTACCAGATCCACTCACAAGGCTTTGGTCGGTTCGAGGTTATAGTAGGAGGCACTTGCCCAGCGTGCCACGCAGCCGGACTGAACCTGGAACCATGTGGTTGAGAAAGAAGCTTCATACCACACAACCACGCTTGCGCCTATCTCTCTTTGTCTGTCCGACTGACTGTCTGTTTATATATATATATATATACACACGTGTATATATTTATATATGTATAAATATATACACGTGTGTGTGTGTTCGTGCACAGACAACAAAGAAGTAAATATTAGCACATACATATATACATATTCAAATATATGTATGTACAAACATTCATATCCACACACACACACAGATAGACACGTAAACATACGCATTACTTAGAAAGTATTTACCGCTTAAATATGATTCCTAACAGACACCAAACTTGGAATAGAGTGGAGAAGAGCAATATCGGACGATGTATCCCACTCTCTCTCGGACATAACTTAATGTATCAATGTCAACGAGGACCGAAAGCATTGGGGAGTTACTATGCATCCAGTAACTATCACCTGGGCCATTATCTTATCTTCCGGTATTCTACGCTACGCGTCCCCACAGTATTTTGCACAAACTTAAGCTAATAGTTTAAGACTTGTCGGCTATCGTCCTAGTCTAGCTAATGTACCAACGGCTGCTCACGTGTCGGATTGACACATGTCACATGCCCATAATGGAAACTGTAAATGAGACCCGGGTGCTTGGTGGGAACTAGTGGCAGAATTGGGAACACCCAAGGAAAATTAATCCAATTCATTGACGTAACTTTTACAGTCGATATGATTATTGACAGAGTCCATAGAAGGTGTTGCTCAGCTTGACCGAAGTTTATTCAAACGAGAAAGAAAATAAACGAATAAATGAACGCGTGTATATATATGTCGTAATGGTACGTCTATATGTACGTATTAATAGTGTGCATGTGTGTAACAGTGGATACTTGTTGATGTCCTTTCGCTCTCACGACATTTCCATCACAGCTGACGCGAAACAAATTTTATGCCGGGAGTCGATTGGAAGACTGGCTAGGATCCGCTGGACTTCAGCGCGTTAAGCAAAACAGGAAGAACAGATCGGATTTGGATGCTGTTTGGCTTAGAGTTGTGCTAAGCCAGAGCTTTGGATCAGATAATATATTGCCAAATTCTTTCGATTTCCGGATATTTCAATTTCACATCTTACACGGCTAAGGAGAAATGCATAAACATTATATAATCTCGCCCGTTACTTCCGCTACAATATCGAAGCCTGGTGACTACATACAACACAAACAAAATACAAAAAAAAATATAACTAAATCAATACTGCCTTTGAATTGTGTGAACCATTGTCTTTCCTTCACAAATAGAATTTTCCATTATGCTTCGTTTACAAAAGCCAGGGATCACGGTATCAGTTTTACAGTTGAGTGGAAGACTGATAAATGAAAGTTTCGTAACCTAAATCAATATCCACTTATTGATTTCAGGAAGTCATCGTTTGTAATCCTTCAGAGAACTCGTAATACCTTGATAGGAAGTTTCTATTATACCTTGTCACATCTACGGTTTCGATCTAAACGACATCAAAACGGAACAGAAGCATTAATTGAGTTTAATGAAGGTGCAGATTAAAGCAGCTTTTGAATCTTGCTGGCAGATTAACTTTTAATTTCCTCATGATAAAACGATGTTAAATGTAACAGTGGGATCAGTTCCGCTAACGAGTCTCTCTATAAATACTGACATTTTAACATATGTTCATCAATTTTGTTATCTCCATTTAACCGTAGAAGCTATCAAAGTAGTATGCCTCGAAGAACATTGCACGAATACGAAATTATAATAATAGTTTATTACTTTAGTTGAAAAATCCCAAAATATTGCACAGAAAACGCCAAAAATTCATATCTCACTTCGCTCTCTTTTTTTCTGTCGCCAAAGAATTAGAATCGTGGGTGAACTGAATTGGTTTGAAGCATGAATCACAGTAAGTTACAAGGATAATTTAGATGAGATATTACGAAATTGGTAAAAAGATAATTATAATAGTGAAGTAATACATTGATATCAGATCAACAATACGTTGTGAAAAGGAATTGTGTTTGTTTAGAGTTCCTATCTTTGCCAAAGAATAAAACTAATTTACAAAGTTGAAGTAAATATGTTTCAAACAAAAATAGAAACGGTGTAATAAAATAAAACTATAAAGTTAACGTTATTGCTGTTTAATATCATGCATGTTCAATAGATCCAGCCATTATATTCAGATACTATCTCCAAACTAGCCATTTTTTTTCTTTAAATAGGCTATGCTTTGAAGGAGGTGTTGCTGTTATTTCTGGTTGTTGCTGCAAATTGAACGAGTTAAATAAGCCTTCAAACCTTTTAGCACTATCTGACAGCAGCTACTAATAAGCTTCTCATAGAGACCAGAAAGTGAAGAATATTTTAGAGACAAGCTGCTCTAAACGTAGGAACAGCAGTCCCTGGGCAACAAAAACTGTGTAAAATGTATTGTTATACAGTTCCACATAACGTTAGTGAAAGATTTCGAACAGCGATTAAGGAGTATGTGTTATATCCATCGTACCCGAAGAAATTAATAGCCAATGTTATTCTGAGGAATATAGTCGGTTCGGACGAAGGTTCGAATGCGGCTGAGCGATTGAAACGAAAAACAAAACATTTATTCCCAGATGTTTCCTTGGATGAACAGAGGTGTTGCACGAAAACGAAGACATAAATTGTAGTAAAACAAAGTGCAACACTTGTATTGAAACCAAAATGCAATGCACTGTTTGCAGCGATAGAACAGGCAAAGAAGGAACTCGAAAGACTTGAAAGCCTAGGAATAATCGAGAAGACGGACCACTGAGACTCGGCAGCACTACGCGAAAAAGAAGAATAAGATACGAGCTTGTGGAGTTCTTTTTCAACCGGTTTAAACGATTGCTTACTCTCACATAACTACCCATTGCCGAGTCCCGAGGAAGTGTTCGTAAAGTTGAATGGAAGGAAATTCTTCTCAAAATTAGACCCCTCGGAGTCATACTTATAAATCGAAGTAGAAGAAGAATGCTCACACTTATTAGCCATTGATACACAGCGTGGCTTATTTAGGTTTAAGTGGCGTCCCTTTCGTGTAAAGATGACTCCTATATTTCAACAAGTAATGAATACAATGCTCTTCAGTGCAAACACCCTCCTCAGTGCAAACATAGCATTGTAAGTATAGCATATGTAGACTTAGTTTATATATGAGTATAGTACATAGTTAATCTATACATTATGTAAGTCGTCGTGATTTCGACTGTTGCCGATTAATGAATATGATATGTACATTCAGTAGTGAAAGAATTCATCTGCTGGGGGCCTGTGCCTCTATGAATATGGCAGTATGGAATAAAAGAAAGAGAGTACTGTTTTTTTGTTTTGGCAAAATGTGGATTTTTAATGTTTAAAATATAGAAATATATGGAGCGTATTAAATGAAAAGGTTTTAGGTGGGTAAAATAAGAGTACGAATTTGTGAAAGATATTGTATATTTGCGGAATAGTCCTGGTTTTGAAACATGTAAATTAGATAATTAAATCTACGATCGTATAATGAAAGTAAATTTACATATGGGAGTTTATAAGAGAAAGACTGTAAGTAGGAGAGCAAGAGAAAAAGAAGGCAAGCTAAGGAAAGAGGAGCATGCTGAATTACAAATAGACCAAGATAGTTTTAAAGAAAAAAAATTGGCAAGATGCTATAATTAGCGACAGAACTGAAAAACTACACATTACTGAGCATGAAAGTACATTTTTTTTAAAGATGTAAATCAGAAAATAAAATCGGCGAATGAATATCGAAAGTATATTTGCGTATGTGAGTTTATTGCCTGAAAACGGGCAAGCGAATTGTTCGCTGAGGGACCATAAATATAATGAGATCGTGCATTTAGAGACAGAAAGCAATGAAACGTAAGTGCAAAAGAAAGAAATATTAAAGGAATGTCATTAAGAAATGATATTAACAGACCTGAGAGAGAAAGTTTCAATACTGAGGCTGTGATTATTGATAATGGAGTTGACTGAAAATGTTGTATAAGGACCTGTTAAGAAAGAAAAAAAACAACAACAAATATTAATGAAAGAGAAATATGGAAATTTATAATAGAATGGTAATATTATTGAGAAATGACAGAAACGGAGCTGGAATGGGAGATTTTATTATTGAGAAGGTTGTGATTATTTGTGATGAACCCACATGAAAAAGAATGCTTTATGAGGGTCTTGTTATGAAAAAGAAAGTAAGCAGTAATGAAGGAAAGAAATAGAACCTTATAAGGAATAGAATGGTAATAGTATTATAGATATTTTTCCGAATCGTAGATTCCTATTTTTGGAAAATGTAAATCAGGAAATGCATTTAGTGGGCATGTAGTAAGAAACCCTTTTATGAAAAAAGAAGGCAAACGATAATGAAATATAGAAATTGTAGAAATATCGTAGAAGATACTAGTGATTTGCCAGTACGTAAATGAATGGGCGAAAATGACAGGCGGCTTCCTTACATATGCTGTGCAAAAAGGCCAGAAGACGTTTAAGAATTACATTTTTATTATAGCATTGTACATACACATCGATATACATACATATATAAACTCTTAAGCATATACAAAAATACATACGCCGACACATGCATAAATACACGCGCACACACACACACACACACACACACACACACACACACACACACACACACACACACACACACACACACACACACACATATATTATGTGCAAGTTTGCCAATGAGGAGGCTCGATATCCACGATTTTGGCAAAAAGTGCTTGAAATCTTTGATGTCCAACCTGAACATGTCTAGTTTGATGTCCTGAACAAGTAGTGGGTGGGATGGAAGGGATATGCCTTTCTTGGTTAAGTTATACATCTTGGCACCCAATTTGCAACGATGCTGATATTCTTGATGGAATTATTGCGGTCGAGGTTTTTCCCCAAGATGTCTGATCGTAGTCATATCTCTTTCGGATGACGTCATCTTTCTTTTTTTACTAAACTATACAAATGACAAATATATAAAGTAATCTCATCAGTCATGGAGACTAGAAGTGGCATAAGTTTGGTGCCCTTAAATTTGTGGTACTTAAAATTCTAGGGCACTATTCATCTAGTTGTACCAGTGATACTGGATATGTGAACTGATAGACGTACAAGGGCTAAAAGTGAAAGTCTTCATCATTCGAGTGAGTCAGAACATTGCCAAAATATACAAGTCACGCAGTAACGTTACACACACACACACACACACACACACACACACACACACACATACACACACACACACACACACACACACACACACACACACACGTGGTACTCTTTCGACACGACACGGAGGAAAAGACAAGAATCATACATAAGGGCTCTGTGATAAGAAGCTTGCTTCCCAACCACATAGTTCTGGGTTCAGTCCTACTGCGTGGCAACTTGTGCAAGTGTCTTCTACTATAGCCTCGGGTCGACCAATGATTGGATCTGATAAACAGAAACTGAAAGAAATCCGTCATGTGTGTGTGAGGGGTGTGTCCTGCACCACTGCTTGACAACCGGTGTTGGTGCGATTACTTCGCCGTAACATATCGGTTCAGCCAAAGACCGATAAAATAAGTCCTGGGGATGATTCATTCGACTAAACTTTTTCCAAGGTGGTGCCCCAGAATGGTCGCTGTCTAATGATTGAATGTAGTAGAGGATAAAAGATATATTACAAGGGTAGGACAAAATATCAGAAACTGCACTTTATTTAACTACTTTTTTTTCTATTGGTAATACTGCAAATTCACAACTGTTCCAGTCTGTATATATCTGTTCATATGCATTATGTATGAATGCACTTCATGATATAAACTTCTATTTTCTTTTGTTGCAGATATTTACATTTATATAAGTTGAAATGCGTATCTGATTTCTAAAGAGAGCAAACTGTTGGAGCACGGATGGCTGGTGCTTCAGTCAATAAAAACTGCTGAATTGTTTAATGTTTTGAAAGTTATAATCACTAAAATCATGTTCGCATTCCAAAACGAAGATAAAAACAGCTTTGGCAAGCATAATTCTGGATGGAAGCCAAAGCGGACAGAGAGGGACCGCAGAATAATGTAAAGTATTGTGTCTCAAAAAAAAAAAAAAACCCACCAAACTACGACAGTAAATGTGACAACAGATGTGACCTACCACCGTATCAATCCTGTGTCATCCAAAGTCGTAGGTCATGACCTCCATGAACCAGGATACCTACTGCCCATCAACAGTGAAAGCGGATAATTAGTGCCTCGACTATCAGAAGTATTCAATGGACCAATGTTATCTTCTCTAGTGAAACATCGTTTATCCTTTTTCTCCACTTGAGAGTGAGTTTATGCCTGAGAATAGTTCAAAGTAGAAATCAATCTTGGTTGTTTGGAGCTCGGCCATGAAGCATAGAGGTGGATATCCACCTTATCATACAAATATTGTTCTCCGCTGATAGCGCAATCATCTAGGACAATAATGCTTCAATTTATACACCTAATATTATTCAAAATTGGCGTGAAAAACACAAGAGGGAAGTAGACATCTTGGATTTCTACTGTCTCAATCACCGGATCGCAATGATGGAACGTTTATAATGCGTTTTCAAGCAGCAAGTTAGGAACCGTGCTTCTCTTCCATTATATTTTGAAAGAGCTAAAAGACGTTTTACGTTAAAAAAAAAAGGGGCTCCAAATTCCTTTAAAGGTTTAGAATCTGTGTGAATCACTTTCTTGGTGTGTTATAATGATTACAGCGAAAAAAGTAGATCATCTTCATATCAAATAATTAGAATTCCATTTAACACGTCTTATGTTGTTCACTTTATACATATATATATATATATATATATATATATATATATATATACAGTATATGTATTTACATATATATGTGTGTGTCTGTGTTTGTGCTAAATTAATCTGAATGGGATTTTCCGGAATAGAGCTGAAGAAAAGAACACGTTAATGAGCTCTACCCCCTATTATCCCTGAAGTATATTGTAAAGAATATACTTAGGGCACAGGAGAGACGTTGCTTGAGTAAATTTGCTGGTTATAATAACTAATGGAAGTGTCTGTTCGATGTGCATATTAAGACAAAGTAGCATTATCGTGAAGATGATTGGTAGAAATTTATTTGGGGGAAGATTTAGAAGAAAGGAACAAGAGAGAAAATCGTTCTGAGATAATCACTATTTGTAGTGTTTAGTTTAATGCCCCGAGATATAGAGTCTTATGGTATGATGCTGGTTGTTGAATTGGAAAGAATCCCAGATGAATTTCAAGTGAAGGAAACATGAATAGTTCTGTGTACATCATCTTAAATATAGCTACTGTTTTATCTATAGAGTACTTTTAAGTTTAATTGCAGTTCCTCGAGGTTTGGTAAACCGGAATTACAAAACAAATTCACATGTATAAACGTTAAGATATTTTGCTAAAGAATATAAGCATATACTCTTCATGTGAGACAACAAACAGTGAAGAGTTTCGTCACGGAACATTTCACAATTTGTTGGCCACTCCTCGCAAAGCTTCCTCCCCACAAAACAGCCAAGATCAATTTTTGTTTTATAATGTAGTCATAATTGAGGCTAGCCCTGTGCTACATAAAACAAACTTTCGTATTTGCTCTTTTGATGTTTCATAATGAAGTAACATCTTATGCACAGAATAATCAGAATAATTGAAATACATTTTTATATAACAAAATCTCACTTCGGGTTCAATAATAATGTAAACGCAGTCTTTCGCCATTGCCATGTGCGGAAACAAGAAGGCACATGCTTCCTGTCTTGACCAGACCTCAGAGAAGATAGGCCTTGATCCATTCCACGACCAACAACATAAACTGCAGTCATAAATTAAGCTAGTGCTGTAGTGAATCGACTAATTTGTATATTTGTGCTTTTAACAACTTGTCTATAATTATATCTATTTTACGTATATAAGAGGAACCAATGTAAATGGAAATATGACAAAACTTCACTAAATTTTTAATAAGTATGTAAATGTTTATTCTATACAATTGATGTGCTGTAAAAAATATTAAATTAATGACGAGAATAGCAAGTAGAGAAAAGTGAAAATAGTGAAGTGTTATGAGTTTGAGAGCCAATAAGAGATTAAGGAAGAAGTGCTTTTGAATGTGTTGAGTTCTTCAGAAAATTAGACAGAAAGAAGTAAGATAGATGCAGGACGTGCAGAGAAAGCGTGAGTAAATAAGAAACATGTGCTCCTCGGTGTCACACATGTGAGCGTGTGTGTGTGAGTGTGTGTGTGTGTGTGTGTGTGTGTGTGTGTGTGTGTGTGTGTGTGTGTGTGTGTGTGTGTGTGTACTTGTGCTCAGTGCATTGCTATCTTGTAGCCATTTGATAAGAAATATTATAATGAAGGGAAAAATGAACTTTGATAATATATAATTATGCAGAAATAAGTAACAAACGAAGAAGAATATAGTCATATACCCGCAGTGAACTTGAACTTAGAAATAACCAATAAAAAGAAACAACAACAACAGCAGCAATAACCTAGAGAGTTCACAATCGTCTGTACTTAGCAATTTCCTCCGTCACAGAAAAGATTTACTACCCATTAATTTCAAAAGTTTAAATCATTCACACCAGTGCGATTTCATAGCGTGTGTGAATTTAAATTAACTCAACAAGCTCTTAACCTTCTACCCATTTTTTTTTTCATATTCTTGTTTGCTATCAACACTAGTTTAGTAAATGGAATTTACTAGTAGCAGACAAACATATGATAAATACTGCACTGATATTAAAACATTCTCTAATTAGACTGCAACATGAAACTGACTAAAATATATCGTTTGAAATACCAAGTGTCAGCTACAGAGACCAATGAAGTAGTCTATATAACCTGCAGCTAATTCAAAAGTGTAAACCCCAGTGTGTATTTTGTTTAAATGTGAATGAACTTCGATATTAGTTCGCAAGACGTTTTATTTACGTCTTAAACACACTGCTTATTTCCAGATAAATGATATATGCGATTATAAGATTTCAGTTACATTACGAAAACATTGAATAAACCATGTCTTTGCATATATACATATACTTACCTATTTATACACACACACACACACACACACACACACACACACATCTATATCTATATATATATATATATATATATATATATATATATATATATATACACACATACATATATACATATTTACATACATATACACATACATATATATACATATTTATATATGCATACATATATATTTATATATACATACATATATATCTATATATATATATGCATACGTCTTCATATTTCTATACGTGGATGGGTACGCGTACATCACATATAACACAAATGTGAAGCGCGCGTAGACGATATGTAGAAAATTATGATGTATTACTCATGCGTAATTCGAAGCGCAAGCTTGACTGTGTTAACCGCACAGTTTCGGGTTCAGTCCCTCTGTGTGACATGTTGGGCAAATGTCTTCTACTATTAGCCGGGCCGATGAAAACTATGTGACAGGACTTGGTAAGATTAAACTGAAAGAAGCCCGTCATATGCGTGCGCATGTGTGCGTGCGCATGTGCGCATATGCTTGCGCCTGTATGTGTATGTGTAGGCGCAGGTGTTGCTATGTAGTAAGACGTTTGTCTTCCAAACCTACGGTTCTGGCTTCCGTCCCAGTGCGTTGCACCTTGAACAAGCGTCTTCTACCACTTAGACATTAAGTGGAATGATTATTCAATATTTTTAGTAGAGAACAGTATTTAGTTAACTTTTACAAGGAAAAAAAATTATAACGATCACTTCAACATTTCGTGTGCTTTGAATTTTCCTACATCCTCTACCGTGAGATTAATGTAATGTTGAATCTGTGATTCAATCCATGTAACATCTACGAAATAAGTTCAGATTCTACTCAGCAGGTATCATGAACTAAACAGTTATAACAGAAGAAATTCATTGCTGTCAAAGAAACGCGCGTGTGTGAGTGAGTGAGTGAGAGTGAGAGAAAAAGAGAGAGTGAAAGTTTAGCATTTGTGACAAAGGAATGGCACACGATAAAAACAACTAACAGATGGAAGAAACCGAAATGTAAATGGAAAGTAAATCCTTCATTAGCCATACTTTCCACGCAGAGTCTTGTGAAAGAGAAGTGAGCAGGTTAGAGGTACTCTGCTATGTCTCAAGTTAGAAAACACTGGATGTGGTTGTTAAGCAATTGGTACATTGGAGCCGAGAAACAAGAGGGGAAATATCTATTTCAATGTTAGCGATTGGGACGAAGGGAATGCAGGGGTATTAAACATACATCCATTCAGTGTGCAATAGTGTAATCAATATTATCACACATAATCCCCCCACCACATGTATATATTCGTTTTAGATACGTAGGTAGAACTCTTGTTGATGGGTGATCAGTATTTTTGTCAGGTATGTATGTTGGGAACCCATGCGAATCTTTCATGTTCTTTGAAGCAAGCCAGAGATTAATCACTTGATCTTCTAAAGATGGTAATTGTTCAGGTACGGGTTAGTTACTGTTAAATGTGAGAGCACCATGTATGGAATGTAGTGATATATAACCACTTAGATTATTTTAGATGTTTATCGTTTACAACAAATAAAGGACAAGTAGCAACACTGTTTCTCTGTTACATGCAACAAAAGTGATTTTATTCTGCTCAACGAGACTCGGCTTTCATGTTCTTGTTTAAGAATTTGTTCAAGGTCTTCGTTTATAAAAGCAGAGCTAGGCTGTTGTGAGGTGTTTAGGTTGAATGAAGATGATTCCTGTGATCACACATTTAAAGACGTATAAACATTGATTTTTATCAACAGAGAAATGTGGACGTTGTTAGACGTAATATCAACAAGCAGGTCGTTAATTTACACAAAGAAGAGTTTGAGAGGATTAACTACTGTTTGCAGCACATATGAGTGGATAGAGTTAAGCTTCAACAGTGACAAATAAGTTGTTTTATGTGATTTCTGTGTCTGATCTCTTTGTATTATTTTATCATTTTCTGTAACTTGCTTTAATAATCATTATCAACCACATAAATTTGACGCACACATCCTGTGTACTTTGCCGCTAGGCTGCGAGTTGGCGTAGTGGAGAATATTTTGTCAAAATGCCGTACGTTAAAATAAGGGAAAGGCATGGACAAGCAAGTTCACTCATCTCAAATCGCATCCAGAAGCGAAAGACATCGATGTTTCGCCATTATTTGTGGCTTAATATTACGTACACGTATTCTCCACAACACCAAATCGCAGCCTATCTGCAAATACAATACACAAAGCGCATACGTAAAGTATTTGTGGTCGATAATTTTTATTGCATTGGCGCTGCTTCTGTTTCATATTTCTTTTGATAATGTTAACAGAGTACCTGTTATTTGTGCTATCTAATCCCATTTCTTCCAACAAAAGACGTTTACTATAATGGTCACTAATTTAGGAACACAACCAGCATTTTCGATGGAGAGATGGGTTAGTCGACTAACGAAATAACCAGATACATGGCTAGTACCATATTTAACAGGTCCCTGATTGATTGAAGGTAAGGTTGACTATGACAAGATTTGGAGGAAGAACCTTGGGATACTGAAGATAATGCTGTAACCATTCAGCAAATTCACCTTCCCTTTTTCTGTCTGACGACCTGCCTTAAATTTTAGTCCAGGAAAATGCCTGTGGCTAATGTCTAGTTGTCCGATTACATTTATTCTACAGCTTTCTACCAAAGTAATCAGTGCAGCCCTGACACAAATCACCATCTGTGATTGGTCCCATAACGTCTAAGGGAAGATACAGGAAACGGAAATCTCATACAACAATCTTATAATGCACCACATCATCGAGCAAGTGATACTACCCAGTACGACAATGGATTCTAAGAAGGTTTCACTAACAAAGACAGCTGAAATGGTATGGCTAGCTATACGGCCCTGCAGAAACCATTCTTCACGAAACTGTAACAGGGGATAAAGGAGTGCACAGAGGAAAAGGGGGACAGTCTACTCCAAGGAATGAACGTGCAAATCGTTAGTGGAGGACCTGAGTACTAGTAAATGACTGCGACATATGGAGGAACCTGGTGAACAGTATGTGACATCGTTGCTCCTAAAACCACATTGGAAGGCAAGGGCACAAGATAAGACAACCTGCAATATGCCAAGCCCTAACGTATAATATTTATGGTAATTTCAATGTCCAAACAGTATCACGTTCAAATTTACCTTTCACTATCCCGTAATCGATATATACGACTGGATAGATGTGGACACGTTTCCACATTAGACATTATTATATATTCCTGTTCTTTATACCTTATCACTGACTGTCAACTTTCATATCAGTTGTATAAGGAATGCGTGAAGCTGCCATCAGCTTAAATCGAAATTTGAAGCCATTTCTTGTTGTTGGCAAATAGGGAAGATAATATAGCAAAACTAAATGATTTCATGTGGAAATGATTATACATCGCATTAATAAAATGAAACAAACTGTATTTACTGCAATAATAGCGTGTATGTGTTTGGGTTTTAACGAATACTCTACAAGCACACATATGTATAGGTCACACACACACACACACACACACACACACACACACACACACACACACACACACACACACACACACACACACACACACACACACACACACACACATATATATATATATATATATATATGTCGATGAATAAAATTACGTAACAGAAGTAAGCAGCTGTGTAAATCCATTCAGAGAAATCAAAGGTTTGGAAATGAAAATCATTCCATATGCATCGCTATTTAATGTATCTCGTCTTATAAAATTATTTTCACACCATTTACTTCAAAATGGCCGAGTCACTGTCACCGACTCTCTCTCTCTCTTTCTCATTCACACATACAATTTCGTTATATGCCCATACAAAGATACACTAACAACACTCTCCACACATACACTTTCACACAGAACCGCACTCACTCTCTCTGCTCCGTTTTTAGCTTCTCTATGTGGATTCTCTTGTTATCGTCGCAGCTGTTGCTTTTGCTGAGGTTGGAGTTGCTGCGTCTGTTGTTAAAATGTGTTCAGGCTCCAGCCTGAACCTTTTCACCTCATTTGTGCCTATCACCTTCACGACGGAACACTTACCTATCATATCATGTAGTCTCTTGCCTCCTAACCACTGACTTCTCTCACCGACCACCACTTTCTGCCATCAAACGAAAAATCTTCAGCTGCTCCATCAACATGGTAGAAATGACAACTATCTCCCTGAAGTCACACACTACAATATTGATAGAGAAATGGATACACAAGGAATAACGCATTCTCCTACAATATTATAATGACTAGGTGCTCATGGATGGAAGGCCTTTACATAGGTCTACCCGATCAGTGTTGACATGCATGAGTTGAACAACAAAATCACTCGAAGCAGTCTCTATATCGTCGTTCAATCTCTTAGAAATAGTAACCAAAACCAAAGCTTACCCATGCAATACCCTTTCAGCAAGGTAAAAAGGAATCTCCGTCCGATATTCGACCTGCAAGAAATATCAACTATATCTCAAATGTCACCTTACCGTCTTGAAATCGGAAAGATACACTGGGCATTCTATTCCATATTATACAATATACGGGATGGTCATGACTTAAAGATATTTGATCACAGGTCTCCTTGATCAAGGCTGTTTCAGTACTAATAAAAGATAACGATAACAGTAATAACAGCAACTATCAGCCTTGTTTTCTTCACTGCATTTAATGACCATTTTTATTGCAAAGAATTTGTAGTCGATTTCGTGATTGTCTAAGCGGAAGGCCACATTGAAGAGTACACAAAATATACTGCTACTGTTGACCTAGACCTAAATGCAGTGCGTGTAATATCCATTCCACAATAAGCTGGAGATATGGCCACGTTGTTTTTTTAGCTTCCAATTTCAAGGTTTAGTATAAACTACTGAGAATTTAATGTCCCTTTGTTAAGACATGATATATAACTCACCGATACAATATACACATGCCATATGTCATTTTGTAAAATACATAGTTATCGGCAGTTGATATTAATCGAATACCTGTCAGCAGCGGCAGCAACATAGCGGCCCCAACTATCACAGTTTCTACAACCTGTGCCACCTGGAACACCACTACTCGCATATTACTCCGACTCCCATCACAAAAATATGAATTTATTAAGGCGGCGATTTGGTAGAATGGTTAACACATGGAACAAGATACTTAGCGGTATTTCTTCAAGCTTTTTACGCATTGAAGTCAAGTCTTTTGCCTGTCATCCTTTTGAGGTCATTAAAAATAAAATACCAGTCAAGTACTAAGGTTGATGTAATCGACTTGGCCTCTCCCCACCAAGTTGCTGGCC
>NC_142942.1:19213163-19240663 GCF_046866305.1 Octopus bimaculoides | reverse complement strand
AAAATGGGTAGACATATAGGAAAATTGATATAGATTCATAGAGAAATAGATACACCAAAAATGAATATTTATGAATATCACGATTAAAATTATTTAATGTTTAATAGTTGCATGCTGAGTTTTCGGATACTACATGAAGCTATTTTTTATGCATGTGACTAGAAAGATCGATGAATATAGGAACGTTGGTGTCAAATCGTAATTTCGTGCTTAAATGTTTATTTACATTATGTACGTAATATAATTTTGATATATGTGGATATATCTATTTCGTAAAAATCATACACGTACTACACACACACACACAAACTCAGAAGCAGACACGGATTTACGCACAGGCATATTACATATATATATATATATATATATATATATATATATATATATATATATATATATATGCGTGTGGAGTTATGTTTAAAATTCATATGTACAGTTATATATATATATATATATATATTTATATATATATATATATATATATATATATATATATATATATATATATATATATATATATATATATGCGTGTGTGTATAGTTACAGAGATATTTGGCTACGAATGCTAGTGTGTACACATAATTTCATGTTTAAATGTCTATTTGCATATCTAATAAAATTTATATATATTTAGATGTATCTCCATTTCAACTTTTGTATGTATGTATATGTGATCTCGAATGTTCCATGTATGCACCATTATACGCATACACGGATATGGTGTGTTTGTATGCGAGAATGTATGTGAATGTATTTCTACCCACTCAAACATGTACCAGAACATATATGTAAGTATGCGCTGCAGGACAATAAGTTTTCAGAAACAAAATCTATAACGCAAAGTGTAAATTTAATTAGCCAGACAATGGCGTTGTGTAAAACTAAAGGAGAATACGAAATAATAATAATAGTAATAATAATAATATCAAAAACAATAGTAAGAAGTAAAAAGAGAATTAGAAGGAGGAGAGAGAGAGAGAGAAAGTGCATAAATTAAATTGCTGCCAGATAAATATCTCAATATCCCAAGAACACGTAATTTTAGAAATACAAGAGGAAAAATAAAAGAAAACAGGAAAAATTGAAGAGTATGAATTAAAGTAAACAAAAAAAAAGACAAAAAAAGAAACAAAACAATATAAAGCAAAAAAAATACATCACAATACAAACAAATAAGACATGCGAAGATGCAGAAACCATTATGGTGTGTTCACAACAGAGTAAAACGAAAAAGAATGAAAACAAGATGAGATGAAACTAGAATAAATTTAGTAAGCAAAGAAAACTAGAAGAAACATTAACATAATTGGTACTTAAAGTTCTCCATGTCGGACGTGGACAGTAGCAACAACAGCACTGTAGACACATCGTTATAGTTTCAGAGAGGTTTTTCTTGGTTTTTCGGTTCTTTCCATCATCATCATCATTATCATAGTTGTTGTTATTATTATTGTTGCTATTGTTAATATTGTTTAGCTTTTGGTTTTCTCTTTTTGAGGAATTTGGTTAAATTCATCTCCTTTAGTGTATCGTATGATTAGCTTCCATACCAATTCTGTAATTCCTTCCCAACACACACACAAAACTGCACACTCATATATATATATATATATATATATATATATATATATATATATATATATATATATAGACATTATATATGTATATATATATATATATATATATAGACATTATATATGTATATATATATATATATATATAGACATTATATATATGTATATATATATATATATATAGACATTATATATATATATATATATGTATATATATATATGTATATATATATATATATATATATATATATATATATATAGACATTATATATATATATATATAAATAGACATTATATATATATATATATATATATATATATATATATATATGTTTACATCTACATTCAGTTGTACAAACATACACACTATATATATATATATATATATATATATATATATATATATATATATATATATATATATATATATATACATACACATACATACTTACGGTCACGTACACATTTTCGTGCATATACAAATCTAAGAGGATTAACTCGAAGACACTTGACCACGGAAATAAATACATATAAACAGGTACGCATTTACCAGAAAACAGCCCCACACACACGAAGACATGCAACAACATATTCACGTAAAGTAATAACAAATAAATGAAGAGGCTAATAACAATGCAGATATCATCCATCTTGTTCAATTTGATATTATTAATTGTTTGCTTGTTAACTAAATATGTGATTGAATAGTGTATGTGATTTTTGTTTATTTTTTCTGTCATTTGTTATGTCTCTCTTGAACAATCTCCAAATTTCTCTCTCTTTCTTTTCCTGCTTTGCTTTCAGCGAATTATGTGATAATTACAGTAAAGCCTAGTGTTGTGTTTGTTAAAAATGAGCCAGTTACTCCTATTTGCGACGCCAGTACATATTTAAATTAAGTAAAATATTAAAATATTAAACTAATTCTAATTTGGTTATACCAATATACAAATTGAGTAGGAAACATTCATTATACATATAATAATATATATTAAAATATAATGCATACATACATTTTATATATAACAAAAATATAATTGCATTTTGTGCTTTTGTATACACTTCTGGCCATTTCAAGGAGATTTTTAACAATTCGTTTTTGGGTACTACGTAGCAGCCAACAGTTGTTAATGAACAAAGCAAGTATGGTTACATACATACATACATACACACACACACACACACATATATATATATATATATATATATATATATATATATATATATATATAGACAGACTGAACGTTGTACACGCATATATCTATATATCGAGAAGCAGAGTGGCTATGCACGCATTGATGTTATATTTCAATTTCACTGTATCCTCCAGCTTCATGTGTTCATTTGATTTGTTAGTTTACGCAAAAATATGAAACATTACAAAAAATATAGCAACCCGTACAGAATCCACATACACACACACACACACACACACACACACACACACACACACACACACACACAGAGGGACTTTTTCTAATTATATTATGTTCTATATATGTTTCTGAATACATTTGTTCTATGTTTGTTCGTATACCTGAGATTGAGTTAAGACTTTGCTAAATATTTTCTTTCAAGTATAAAACGACAATCTTGTGACACAAGATGAAATTTAGGAATAATATATCGCCATCACTTTCTTCGTATTAAAATGTCTTTGTTGCAGTCGCTATGAAACTGGTTGCAAATATGCTGTTTTGTACCCCAATTTAGGTACGTCGAATAGATCTATGATCATAATCCAGTGTGTTTCGAGATATAGTATAGCCAGGTCTAGATTAGCTGACGTAATCTGTAGCCTAGTTTAACATCCATGTTTACTATTGTAAAATAATCATTTGAAGTACATCTGTGTACTATTTCTAGCAAATTAAGTGACTGCATACACGCTCCTTCGTTGATCCCTTTAAACGCGTATTTATTTTGGTGTTGCACAGTTTCTGCTAAACCCTGTAGTCTTGCTAATAAAACTAATTAGCTCATTGCTGCTGTTGTTGTCATTATTATTATTATTATTATTATTATTATTATTGGAAGTCTTATTTCCAAACATCTAATGCTTAATGACAGGATGTTTAATTCGCATCATGGTGTTATTGGAAACCATCAATCATTTTAAGTGAAACCTTCAATTAATCTTTGCGAAATCTAATCCCCTGTTTCAGCAGTAGAATATTCATAAAATGTTCTTTAATCAAACTAACATTTACATTCACGATAACGCCTTTACATCTACCAAAACATGGAACACTATAATCGTCTAAATACCCGCATTCTTTCCTCGACATCAAAATATACACTACGGTTAGAGATATTGTTCTCGTTGTCAGTGTTTTTATTACTATTGCCATAATTGTCATGGTTATTTACTTTATTTAGCTTCAGGTCGACCCCCATCGCGCAAGTTATGACCAACAGCACTGTATTTGTAAACCATCCTATCGTATGGTGAATATAGGACCACGATAACGAAGAGTGAAATGTTGCTTTTAGACAGTTCAGGGATGAAGTTTCGACAAAATGTTGCTTTTTAGTCCCAGGTTTACTCTGATAAGGGAGTCTCATTTCAAAAAGCGATTTATCGATGACTATTGTGTTTACGAGTAAAATACTGACGCATATTTCCTGTTAAAACAGGAAGAGTCTGTTTTCAGACACACACACACACGTGCACGCACACGCACACATGTGTGTATGTATCCGTGTGTGTGTATGAATACGTGAAGGCCGCAGGCCTTGCAGTGGAAGTATCAGGCTTACGATATAGTCATAGATTCTACTGCTTAGCCAGGCAACGCATAATGCTCATCATTTCGTATTGTTCCATCTTAATTGTTGAGAACAGTACCTGGCAAACGATGCTGGAGCCCTTTTCCCCGCCAACTATTATATTATTGATGTTTTACTGCGTGAAATGGTGAGAGGGGGCCCACATGGTGTTTATTTCTGCTCACAGCTAAAGATACTTAAAACAATCAGTGAAACGATGGTACGTGCTTCGTTGTAATAGTCGTGTGTGTGTGTGTGTAAATATATAAGATCTGACGTGCTAACAATTCCGCCAGCTTGCCGCCCTGATAACAACAACAATAATAATAATAATTTTTGTTGTTACGATTTAATCCTAGGTCAGTCAAGCCAGCCTATGATCAAAGATATACCAGCCCCAATTTTGCACATTTTAAACTTTAGTGTAAATATTTTAAACTTTAGTCTAAATATAACAATGTGACTTCCATTTTTTTTATTTAAAAAAACGTAGTGTTTTATTTAAGAGTGATGTAGTTTCTATTTCTAACGAGCCTAAATACTACATAGGCTCTTCTTTTGTTAACGGAATGTAATTGTGTCTGAATAATGTACTTATGCGTACACAGGCGCATTGTATGTATGTATGTATGTCTTTCTATTTGTAATCCTTCGTTGCCCTCTCCATGCTTTGTGTTGTCATATACACATACATACACGGAGAGAGTGAGAGAGAGAGAGAGAGAGAGAAAGAGAGAGAGAGAGAGCAAGAGTGAATGAGAGAGAGAGAGAGAGAGAGAGAGAGAGAGAAAATATAAGTATATATATATGTTATCTGATACCAGCTTGTGTGTATGTATGTGTCTGTGTTTTAAAATTGTGTTCATTTTTATACGTTAATGGGTGTAAGCCAATGCAAGAGAGAAATATATCGATATAATATGAAGTGAGTAAGGGCGCTAGTTTATTGTTTCACACTGTTTGGGGTTGCGCGTTTGTATATATATATATATATATATATATTGAAAGTGTATGTATGCATATATACCAGTCATATATACATACATGCAGACACCAGAAGTGAGAGAGAGGGTGACGGAGAATTATAGGAATAAATACAGGTGAAGACAGATGGATCAATAGAGAGATAGCGAGTGAGAGAAGGAGAAACAAAAAGATATACTGATGCAGCGATGGAGAGAAATAGAGAAATATATAGAGTGATGTAGAGAGAGAGAACAAGATAAAGATCGCCCAAGTAAGATAGAGAATGAAGCGATAGAGGCACAACGATAAAGATAGAAAGATAGATAGAAAGAGAGGTGAAGAAAGAGAGAGAGGGGTTGAAAGGAAGGAGAAGTAATGTGAAAGTATTGGAGAGAAGAAAGAAACGGAAAGGATCCTCGAAATATTTTCAACAGTTTATTCCAAAGTTCCCGCTTGGGAGAAATCGATTCTGTAGATATCAATCAGCACTTAAGTTCTTTTCGAGATTGTTGAAGCATGCGCAGTGCGATACTGCACACGATCGACTGTTGAAAAGCTGGTTTGTGTATGTATTTTATTCGGTAAATCTTCTCTTTAGGCTATACAACATTATCAGTTGAACCGATGAATCTTAGAAAACGCGAATTTCTTTTAAAATATATAGAAATTGTCTTCAATTGAACGTTAATTCAACCATCATGGAATCATTGAAATAACGCCAAGAAAAGCTTCAAGGTAGCAAATCTTTCCCTATTAAAAGCTAAAATGGCGTCATAAGACTGTTGGCAACATATAACTTGAAATTGTTATCTAAATCCTACTTTAAAAATAAAATTTGTACGGGATTCGATTTGGAAGAAAATGTTAGTCATTTTTCAAAAGATTTTCCAGAAAAGATTTTGTTTTGATTTCCTGAGAATTGCTTTGGTTCTACTCTAGAGACATTTTCGTGTGATATTTGTTAAGATGGGTTTACGTAGAATATGAGAATTCATTTGGTTTTATTAAGAGCCAACAACTATTAGTAAGAAAGTTTCAATAGTTAATGCTAGGATGAAGGGGTACAAAAAGCACTGCGCTAAAAGTCTGAAATGGCGGAGGCAAGACTGCGTGGTTCAAAAGTTCAATTTATGAATTTATTTGTGTTTTCGAGTTCCAAATGATCCTACGACACCTTTGTGTATTTGTCTTTAACCATAGCTTCAACGTAATCAACACTTACATACATACATGGGCGCAGGCGTGGGTGTGTGGCAGGAAGCTCTCTTTCCAATCACATGGTTCCGGGTTCAGTCCCAATGCGTGGCAACTTCGGCAAGTGTCTTCTGCTATAGCTTCGGGCACACCAAAGCTTTATGTGTGGTTTTGGTAGACGGAAACTGAAAGAAGCCCGTCCTATATATGTATATATATATATATATGTTTGTGTGTCTGTGTTTGTTCCCCTACCATCGCTTGACAACCGTTGTGTTGATGCGTTTACGTCCCTGTAAACTAGCGGTTTGGCAAAAGAGACCGATAGAATTATAGGCTTACGAAGACTAAGTCGTGGGGTCGATCTGTTCGAATAAAGGCGGTGTTTCAGCATGGCCGCAGTCAAATGACTAAAACAAGTAAACGTGTATGCACATATATATATATATATATATGTATATATATATATATATATATATATATATATATATATATATATATATATATATATATATATATATATATATATATATACAGAGAGAGAGAGAGAGAGCTAGTGCTTTGTCGTAATCAAGAACACCTGTATTCTGTAGTAGAAATGTGATGACACGTAAAGGCTCCCTTGCGGTGACATGTAAAAGCACCTGTGTGGCGACACGTAACAGCGCCCGTGCGGTGACACGCAAAAGTATCCAGCACACGACGTAAAGTGTTTGTCGTTAAGACAAACATTCAGCCGTAGAAACTTTGATGAATCAGACTGGTACACCCCTCTGGCTTGTCAGCTCTGGTCACACCATCCAACCCATGCTAGCATAGACAACGGAGGTTAAATAATTTTGATCATGATTATATATATATATATATATATATGTATATATATATATATATATATATATATATATATATATATATATATATATATATATATATATATATATATATATACGCAATATTAAATCTTTGAGCGAAAAGTAAACATTAGCAGTACAAAATCGTAAAATATAATTACGAACTAGATGTGGCGGTTCCATAGGGGACGATGCTATTGTTCTTTTTAGCTCAGGAGAACAGCTCCAGGAACCCGGGTCTGTGTGTGTCACGTAAGGCTCGAGAGGAGAGCGATGATTTCCCCTCGCAAATACTAATCGGACACAGACAGAGTGTCGTTAGCCAGCTGGACGAGATGTTCTTTTGAGACTGAGAACAATAGTAGCATCGTCCCCTATGGGACCACCACATCTAGATGGCAATTATATTTTACGATATCTATATATAAACATATATATATATATACACACACAGACACACACATATATATATATATATATATATATATATATATATATATAAAGTGACAGAGGCAGGATTAATACCGATAGGCAATATTCACCCCCAATTATACGCGCAGGTTCTGTTAAAATAAACTATACGACAGTAGATACCATGAGAAAAACTCTCTGGGTTTTTTCCCAAAATGCACACTTGCTTATATTCATGCGCCTTCATACTTGTGTAGACAAAAGATGATACAAAAGCTGACATGGTTAGAAAACAAAACAAGCAAAACAGAAAAAAACTGAACCAAAACCCACGCATACCCCCACAGAAGGCCACCACAAAATTCGCATCGGCTTTACTACTGAGCATCAAAAGCTATCACACTTCAACAAGAACATTTCCATGCTCGAGAGAACTTCATCTCAAGCAATCAAGTATCATGATCACTTTGACAATTTATGTAGATAGATAAGTTTTTTCTATGTTGAGGTATGCATACTGAAATAAATTGTGTTTTCTACAGACTAGAAACAAAGAAACGATGGTGAGTTACTACGTATATCTTGAAAATGTCATGCTCCTACCCTCCCTTGTTAAGCTTAGTTTGCAATACTAATAGTACACACACACACACACACACACACACACACACACACATATATATATATATATATATATATATATATATATATATATATATAAATATATATATATATATATATATATATATATATATGATGGATTCTTAGCTTTGAGTTAAAAGAAAATACAGGAGGATCAGTTAATGGTTTTATTGACCATATCCTCCTCTTAGATTTACACATTTATTGCAGATCTACTTCAGCTTTTTTTAAGCCCTGGAAAAGGACTAGGAAGGCTGGGCATTCAACCCCCGAATCAAGCAGAATCTTTATTTAATGTCAATAGAATGATGTTTCTGGAATAATTAATACTGTACACGAGCAGCTGTAAAGACCTTAGAACTCTGTTTCACTAATGATGTAGAACTTACCTTAGAACTCTGTTTCACCAATGATGTAGAACTTATCCACAACATGACGGTACCACCAATGATTTCTGAGGCCATAATGTTGCAGAGCTATCATTATCGGTTCTGTTTATTTCAAACTGTAAGGAAAATTTTATAAGAAATATGAAAATCCTGTGGTTTATTATTTTGAAATAAATATAAAATTCGTTCTGAAACGTAACATTCTATTTTTCTCCATTGAAGGCCTATCAAAAGAAAGCCCTCTACGAAGTCGTTAGTCAAAACTCGAAGTTCCAGTCAAATATAATTTTATAATAAATTTAACTGTTTATATTTTATCGAGTTCAACACTGTCGGTAACCATATTCATGATCTCTTAACATTTCACTAAAATATAGACGCTAAAATAAATTTATATATATATTACTCTTATTTGTTTCAGCCATTTGACTGCAGCCATGCAGAACTTATTCTTTGTAAGTCTAGTACTTAGTCTATCCTCTTTTGCCGAACCGCTAAATTACGGGGACATAAACACACCAGCACCGGTTGTCAAGCGATGATGAGATGACAAACACACACACACACACACACACATGTATATATATATATATATATATATATATATATGACGGGCTTCTTTCAGTTTCCGTCTACCAAATCCACCCAGAAGGCTTTGGTCAGCCCGAAGCTATACTAGAAGACACTTGCCCAAGGTACCACGCAGTGGGACTGAACCCGGAACCATGTGGTTGGTAAGCAAGCTACTTACACACACACACAGATACATACATACATTCATACATACATACATATATATATATATACTCGAGCGCGCACGCATATACATACACTGAAACGAATTGCATGTGAATTCTGATAACATATACCAGAATGTATAGTATTGGTGTCATCGACGAAGAAAGATTTATAAGGAACTCAGTGAATAAATTATTTTGAGAAAAATTCCTATTGTATCTAGAAAAAGCATGTGTTGATGGCATGAAATATACTGCATGGCTATGTCAATAGTCCGTAAGATTTCCCACGATATTTCAATGTAATTTACTACATGTTTGGTTATATTTCCTTAATTCCAGCTATCTGCATGTCATTGATCATTTATATTCTGGTTGTGAGTCATCGCAGTTTCTATAAACCGTCGTAATCTCACCACGTGCTGCAGCAGTTAGATTGATATCAATGCTGAACGCTGATTGCTGCCTTCAGCTGATTGCATATTTAAGAAGGAAGATTTTGCGGTTGAAGAAAATAAGTTGTTATTCAAGTGTTTGGCATAGTTGATGGCTTCTGTTAATATCCTCATCTTCAGTCTTATTATTTCTATCCATTCATTTGTCTTTTTTTAGGTGGTAGTTTTTTGTTTTTTCCTGAACGCTATTTAAATATTTAGCTTGAGTGTTGCATCTGCTAATTATCATTATCAGTAGGTTAAAAAACTTGACACCTCTCACCATTTCTTACTTACATTTCTGCCTTCCCCTTATCCTAACAAAGAACAAAAATACTTGTGCTTAACTCTATGAGGCATAACTAGGAATTGTTAGAGAATTAACAATAGATTTTGTTACAAAGATAATATAAACCAATAAAACGACAATGTTTCGTTAGAAATACAGGCATTTCCCATATAAAAGCACGAGAGGCTGCAGTCAGAAACATTCCGTGACAAACGAGGTTTTGCTCTGATCTCTCTCTCTCTCTATATATATATTTGGTCTTAGCTGAACCGTGACCGATTCTAAATTTCCTGACCGTCATTAAATATTTTTCATATAGAGAAAGCTAATCTTAACCATTACACTCATATCTTCGAAAATACGCACATTGATTCGTCCAGCCCAAGGATAAAAGTTAGAAAGTGTGGAGTGTCCTTCCAGTTTGCTTCAAAGTTTAGGGAAGTAATGGAAATCAGTATTCTAGGGACTTCTAGTCCGTTCCTCCATTTTTGTTTGGTTTTGTTGTAGCCTTTTCCTCCTTGTTTTATTTACTTTCTCCAGATTTTACCTCCACAATCATGACAAGCGATGGGAGATGGTACTGTTGTAGCCCGAGACTCTTCGGTTTTTCACACACTATAAAATCCTAATGTTATTAGCAATTATGACGATATGATCACACTTGGTCTCACTCTTTCGCAGTTCCGACTAATGATGTTCTAGAAACTGCATTAACGGCAGACATGTTTTTATCTTTCTTCATCTTTAACACCTGCTTTTCTTGCTGCTGCATTTCTCCCCACCTTTCTTTTCTTCTGCTTTTCCTCTTGTAGCCAGAACTGACGACAATCAAATGGACTTTACTACCTAGCTTATAGTTACTACGTAGACTTTCTAACTCCATTATCAGTCAGATTGATATTCATTCTGCTAATGTATATCTAGATGTTCATGTAGACTGCATTCTATCCAGGTATAATCTGGGTCACCTACACTCTCAACTCATCTACAGACTGTTGTACAAAGGTGACTACATTCCATGATTGTGCTAGAAATTATGGCCACGATTCTCATGTTTCTTAGACCTCATGTTTCTTAGATTCTCATGTTTCTTAAACATGTGTACGGCGTATCATCCCTTCCCATTTTGACGTTGTTCCCATCCTTTTAAAATCTAGGCAAATGCCGCTTCCATATGGCCTCTCATGGTCAATGATATCTATACTCTTCACAGCATCAATTAGATCTTCCACCAACTCGTCCTGAGATAGAATGTAAGAAAGAACCTTTTTGCTTTGTAAGATGGGACCTCCTTATGACCGTTATCCTGAATAAAGTTGTCAGACGAGTTCTTAACACACGGCCAATCACTGGATCGCTGTACTAGAAATAGAAGCTACAAAACACATGAATTCTCTTTCACGTATTCGCAACGAAACAGAAAATAGCAAGAGTTACCGGACCCAGATGAACATAAATTGTTATGCCACCTCTGTTAGGGTGGTGCATCGGCTGAAAATAACATTATGTCGCTATTCTAGGGTATACAGAAAGATTGAATAGCATCAACGATAATAACATAATCAGTCAACATCTTTAAGTGTAAAATAAAATATTTACAAGCTTAATTTGAGGTTGAGAAAAAGCGACCCGCTCTCCCTCTCTCTTCATTATATATATATATATATATATATATATATATATATACTCATTTATACTTGCATATTTGTGTGCTTTTCATGTATGCGTATTTATACAGGTAATTTTGAACGCATATTTGCAAGTGCGAGTATCTGTCTGGAGTGTCTGAGCGCGCTGTGTGTATATGTGCGAGCAGGCAAAGAGCCTCCTGAGAGTTTGGAGAAATTGAATTTACTTGTTGCAATCACGATTGAAAATCAGATCAACTTAAAATAAGAATTAAAGAAACTTGACAGAAGACCATTGTGAAAGCTATAGATTGTAATTTTGCAGCGATCCCTGTCTAGATAGAGCTGATGAGAGAGAAAGGAGGAAGGAAGATAGTAAGGTATGGGGAGGGAATTTCAAATCTTTAGTACGAACATCATTAATAGATCTCTTCAACAATCTTGGTATTTTCTATGTAGAAAGACAGACTTCAATGCTGGTATAGAACTGACGTCACAGTTCCATTATTGTCAAGCTAACCAAATTATCTACCGATAGATACTACAATTTTTACCGTTTCTTTCTTTTTATATGTGTTACTTTTCTTCGTTCTTTTCTTTGTTCCCCCCCCCTCTCTTAATTCTTAGTTTCATACGAACACACAAACGTATAAACTAAACATTTCTCTATTCATATTTATATGAATTTAAATACACATATGGATATATATATATATATATATATATATATATATATATATATATATATAATGAATGTCAATATATCACATTATACACACACACACACACACACACACACACACACACATATATATATATAAACCTGTGTTTATATATATGTATAAACACACATGCGCGAACACACGCGTACTATTATTCTATTACACACAGAAGAATCTAATTAATTTGTTCTCGAATAGTATGTCATTTTAATTAATTTTCACCCAGTTATTTTTTCGCTCCCACCACAAAAGCTGCATTAAGTTCACGACAGCACACTATTTTTTTTCTTCTCTATTTTCATTAAACTAATTTTATATCTGTTAATTTCATAGTCCAGTGTTCATTGTTGAAGTCAATTACGAAGTTGAATAATTATATTAAAACACCATTGCAAATGTCTTACAACTATTTACTAGATCGCCGTAAATATATGCCTATCTGTGAAGACCAAGATCGAAAAAAAGTAATGATAAAGAAAGACGCTATAAACAGGACTATACATTGTCTGCTGAAAAATTCCTGCCACGAATCTTATTTATTCCAGATGCTATTAAAAAAAAAAAGGCTTTATATATCAATGACGACTACACGAACGCAACTATCAACCGCAAAAATTTAAAAGGAATAAAAATAGATAAATAACATATACATCACATTCTTCAGAAATCTGCTGAACTCTAGTTGCTGAAGGAAGAAAGTAAGGAAACGAGAAGAATAAAGGATGTCTTCATACATTCAAAGTAAAACGACATTTCGTTCTTACGCAAGGTTTTTTGTTTTCTCTTTTTTTACATATCTTTGGGCACTAATTATGAAGAGCATGACTGTCAGAGTTTTCTATAGATAAGAAAAAAATATACATAGGTATAAAAATAAAATTCGAAAGAGCTATCCACCTAAACAAAATGGAGTTTATTGATATAAAAGTCAACTGAATGCTACATCCGCCATTTTAGTTTTATTTATTTAGTAATCATCGTAGCTGTTGTTGGCGGTAGTGGTAAAAGTTATGAGATCGGTGGATGTGGTCATAGGAGATTTAAAGATGATGTGGGGGTACTTAGAGAAGGTGTTTTATAATCAACAAGTTACGTGATAATAACAGGCTGATGGTTAGTAGACGGTGTATCACATTTTGGCAAAACGTTCAATTCTTGATTGAACTATTTCCTCTCCACTGGTCCTTCTTAATTGCAATTTGCAATAATAGCCAATCGTCTGGATTAGCGCCGAACAACGCAACGATTTTAATGAATTCATGACGTTAATCTGTTTTTTACTTACTATACCGAGGTCAATTTGTTCTTGTTGTAGTCTCTTCATACCACATCAGCTAGTCGAGAGAGAGAGAGAGAGAGAGAGAGAGAGAGAGAGAGAGAGAGAGAGAGAGAGAGAGAGAGAGAGAAAGGGAGAGTGCATAATCTATGCATGACATTCTACACTAGATTGTACACTCGTAGGCCCCAATGATAAATTACAGCTTTCAGCTTTCTCTATGGGTTGCCTACGCCAAAATACGTTTAACCCATAAAGCACTGGATTTGCACTTACATAGCATGGACTGCTGAGCACATTTTATGAAAATGAGACTACCACGCACATATAAAAAGCAAAAAAATATTTAAAATATCTTCTTAATATATAATGGCGGCAAGTTTTACATCATCAGAAAAGTCATTAGTTACATTCTGCGGGGGTATCGGAGCGTATGAGTTACATTAGACCCAATAAACGCCCATATATTACATACATCTATCTGGGCCATGATCGTAGCCTGTCGACCTGTGCGTGACGGCCACGACCGTGGCCTGTCGTACTTTAGGTCGTAAGACTGCTCATACATTCGGGTGTAAGTTCCATCTTGCTTGCAGCCCAGTTCTTCAGTAAACGCCCAGAATGTTGCTCCAGATAAAAGAACCGACTGCACCGTTGCACAGAAAAAATCCTCTTTTGGTAGTCTGACTGGGCTGATTTCTAGACATCAAACTTTTCACTCACACAAAAACACCCCTACAGCTCCAAGTATATGGCATACTATCCTATCACATATTTACTTACACGTAATTATATATATGTCTAAGTGTGTGTGTGTGTGTGCGTGTGTGTGTGTGTGTGACCCCCTCCTCATCACTTGAGAAACGGCGCTGGTTTGTTTACGTCTCCAGACTTAAATATTTCGTCGAAAAGAGACCGATAAAGTACCTGAATTCAAAAGAAAATAATTACTGGGGACGATCCACTCGACTAAACGATACCTCAAAGCGGTACTCCAGCATGGCCGCAGTCTAATGACTGCAACAAGATTATATATATATATATATATATATAAACATAATTAAGGGATCAGCAAACATTTGCTTCACCACATACCGAAGTTCAGAAATAGCAGCTAAAAAAGCTGAGACTCCAACAGATAGCATTACTTGTAACTCACAAAGGCAAAAACAAGAAGAAAACGAACCATTCGAAGTTAATCATAGACGCGTTTCTGGATTATGAGCAATACTCAATTTCCTTCATCGGTATGATATTCTAGTAGTAAATTCGACTATGCTAGCAAACTGTGCACGCATGAACGAGTGAACATTCATGCATCGGCACAACCTGGAAGCATAACCGAACCTACATCGGCCAGCCAGTCCACTATTTCCTCCCCAAGAAATTACAATGTGCGTCACAAGCAATACCGCAGAAAATTTGCGGTTTACTATCAGGCAGTGAATAATTATTACAATTAAAAGGGTAAAGGTTTATCAATTTATTAATTTATTAATAAATCAACAATTAATAATTTTTACCAAGCCCTTGGGTATGTAAACACCATTATCGGTGGAGAACTTATTTAAAAATTCTTATACATTTATAAACATAATTAAGGGATCAGCAAACATTTGCTTCACCACATACCGAAGTTCAGAAATAGCAGCTAAAAAAGCTGAGACTCCAACAGATAGCATTACTTGTAACTCACAAAGGCAAAAAATTAATAAATTGATAAACCTTTACCCTTTTAATTGTAATAATCATATATACATATATATATATATATATATATATATATATATATATATATATATAAAGAGAGAGAGAGAGAGCTTTGCAGCTTGATGCACTGCGATGCAGAAGTGAAATAATAAACCATGTAAGTGGAGAGCTTATTACAACGTGAGAAGTAAGAGTTTAATAACCTTTATAAATTTCAGGCACAAACACCCACCAACAACCGTTCACTATGAAGATTAGCCTTTGTGCTTAAAATATATAAAGGTTATTAAACTCTTTCTTTTCGCATTGCAAGAAGCTCGCCGTCTTCGTTAAATACATCATAATATCGTGTTAAATAATTTATTCACTGTTCGGTGTTTGAGGTTAGTTTTCTCGCTTATTTATTGTCAAGAATTTATTAGTGAGTGATTGATAAATTGCAGATATTTATTCAGAGAAAATATAATATAAATTTTCTAGAGACAGTGTCATGTTTTCAGACTGTATTCAAGCAGAATGAGTATCAACGAAGTCATAATTAAGAACGGCTTTATGGTTAATTATATTTAGAGTCGGAAAACGTATTGTATTCTGCTATAGAATTAATTAATTTAATTTACAGTTTTTATTTTATATCAGTTGTGTCGTAGACTCATTCGGAAATCATATGTATGTATCTATTACTCCACCAACCTACCTACCAACCTATCTGTCTCTCTGTACTTGCCTGTCTTTCTATCAACCTTTTGTGTGTGCTTGTAAATAAGTCTGCATTAAACTAATATATATATATATATATATATATATATATATATATATATATATATATCCTTATGGGTGCAAGAATGGCTGTATGGTTAAAAAGCACGCGTTATAAGGATATGATCTCGAGTTCAGTGCCACTCAACTATGGGCAAATGTTTGCTTTGACTGGGTCGATCGATGCCTTGTGATTGAAATAGGTAGAGAGAAACTATGAGAGATGCCCATCATGTATTTATATGCGTGTGTGTGTGTTTCCACAACCGTTTGAAACCCGCTTGTGGTTGCTTCCATCCTCGTGAATCAGTAGTTTGGTAAAAATGACAGATTAAGTACCAGACTGAAATAAAAATATAATGGAGTGTCGATTTAGTCGACCAAACTCTTTAAGGTGGTTCCTCAGCATGGCAGCATTTTAATGACAAGCAAGTGAGAAACGTAAGAAAAAAGGTAAAACAGTACTATGTGTTTTATAAAATTCAAAAATTAGTAGTTTTTATAATCAAATGAAAAGTTAAAATTTCGCTCGATTTTCCACCAGCCAAGTTTGTAGTTTTTAGGGTGCTGACTTTGAGAAAGAAGCTAATCTTGACCTATAGCAAAAAACTAGTAAGGAAAAATGGCGTACACTCAAGTATAACGCCTTCGTTTATACATCAGATTGTTTTGCCTAAATTCTAACTAAACAACGAAGCCATTACGCTGCATTAATGTACAACAAAGAGTGACAACGGAGAACTGACTACGCAGTGATACATCCTGCTAGAAATAGCCGCTTAAACTTCCTTAAAAGTTAAGACAAGATTGATAGTGTAATCCTACGCACATTTCCATTTTATTATCTATAGGTGTATTTGACAATTTTAACTTTTTTTATATTTTAAAAGAGAAGTCCCAAAGAAGGGGAGAAGTCATAAGAAGCGGGAAAAGCAATGATATGGAAGAGAATCTCCAAGTCTGGCAGTTCGAGGGAAAAAAGCCACAACTGTAGAAAGACTTCTTTCTACGTGGAAACATAATTGCATTTGGATGAAAACGCTGTGAGTTCCGTATCATCCGAGATGACACAAGGCGACCTGGAACTAAGACAGAACATTCACCAGAGCACTCACTGTGATAATAAGAGTAGCAAACAAACTAAGACTGGCAGGGTCGCGTCCATGTTGTAAGGGTTGCAAAGCTGAAGAGAGGTCCCAGACAAATTAGAGACTAGCTTCTGAACCCAGTCGAAAAAAAAATCCAAGTATTTTTTCAGTATGTCATAGATATTGGTCATAGTCACGATAAGCATCTAATTGTTGCATTTTAATTCTTAGAAAGAATTAAAATGTGCCATGTGTGATTCACATATGCCCGTCTATCATACATACATATATATTCGTTGGCATAAAAGCCCGCCCCGCTCTCTCTCTCTTTCACGCACACACACACACACACACACACACACACACAATTACAATGTGTGTTAGTGTGTGTATGTGTATGCAAATATATACATAAGTCAAAGATACAGACACCGAGAAAGGCCTGTAGGTAGACACAGAGATGTACACACAGACAGAAGAGAACGTCCATTGAGCAAAGTTGTGAAAGCACCTGTAAGTAATAATCGAATATATTTGTTCGATACTCTTATTGAGTTAATTATAAAATGTCATGCAAATCGATTGGCGTATACCTACACACGCTGGAGTGTATATATGTATGTAAATCTGTTTATCTGCATCTATGACAGTGTGTGATAGTGTAGATCACAGGAAAATACTTATGACTTTCTATTTATTTAAACATCGCTCTATTTGATTATATGTATGTATGTATATATATATATAAATATATGTATATATATGCGCGCAATATATTTCTCTTCAAAATGTAATGAGTAGAAATAACCCTCCGTATTTCTTCTTTTGCAACATCATTCCACCCACAACGTCTCACCTAGCCACCATTCCATTCCTGAAATCAATATTTCCGTCATAGAATAATAACAGCATTTTTTTTCTCTTTGATTAAAAAATCAATATCTGCTTTGCCGAAGTTCGATGTGATATTTTCGTTATTCTTTATTTTACTTCATGTATTTTTTGTTTTGTTATAGAAATTAGTGTTTCGATTCTTAAGAAACCTATGTCAGCTGTAAAAGTATTTAGAGAAAGAATTATGCTTCTTTGAAAAAACTATATGGCAAAACAAAAAAAAGACGAAAAAACAACCGTAACGAACATTCAGAAACACAAAATATACGAGGAAAACAAATAAATATAGAACACATTATCGCACCAATAGCGTATCCCTTCATACTCTAAACACAATGCCCGAAATTTTGGGGGAGGGGGCCAGTCGATTAGATCGACTCCAGTATGTAACTGGTACTTAATTTATCGACTCTGAAAGGGTGAAAGGCAAAGTCAACCTCGGCGGAATTTGAACTCAAAACGTTAAGACAGATGAAACACCGCTAAGCATTTCGCCCGGCGTGGTAACCATTCTGCCAGATCACTGCCTTGCACCAACAGTGTATTGCATGTATGTTATGACGGAGGGAGGGGAAGAGAACTAATGAGAGGATTAGATATACATTTATCTCAAATTAAACAACTTTTGTAGAGAGATTGTGGAATTTCAACTGATTCTCCAACAAGGGATTTTTATCTTCTTTGAAACGCGACAAAATCTCCAGACTCACAACTATGTCATATGATGTGCTGCATGATTTGGTAGAAATGTTTGAGCGTTGGGTAAAATTCCTTCATGGTTATTATTTAAAGTGCTTGCAGCTGTAAGTTCAAATCTCTCCGAGGTAATCGCTTTTTTTTTCTTTCTGCAATATCCTGGAGTTGATACAATTGTAACATTGTTCGAAATGTGCTGCCTAGTCTTGACGTATGAAGTCACTACTTCTTTTGATCACCAATGGGAGTAAGCTGGCACAATCGTTAGAACATCAGAAAATATAATGTGCGATATTTCTTTAGACTTTTTTTGTTGGTTCAAATCTTGGTTCAAATTCCGCGTAGGTCAAATCTGCTTTTAATAATTTCGAGGGGCAAAATAAAGCCCCTGGGATCAATGTAATCAACTATGATCTCCTCTTGCAATTGCTAGCGCTTTACCTGAATCAGTAACTATTAATCCTAGTGTGAATTTTAATAAGACGGTTTTTTTCTCTCTGTCAATTTATTTGTGATTAATGTTGTTTATCAAGACCTTTGTTAACCTTGATAAAAGACATTCCCGCTGTGACCACCTCGTACCATAGCAATATCCGAGATTAGATTTTCTAAAGCATTATTATTTAAAAAGTTTGGGGGTGGGGTGATTCGAGAGAGAATTTTTACTTCTTGTCAGTTTATTATATAGAAGCCATTTCATTGACTTCACGTCGTTCTAGGTTTAAATCTGTCCAGATATTTCTTTCTTTAATCCTAAGTACCAGTAATATACGAGGCTTATTTCAGTCACCCATACCCAATTCAAAAATTTTCTTATTGTACTAAACTTACACGATAATGTTTGGTTATTTAGTTACCTCTGTTCACAATCTAGATTCTTCTCCGGGTATTGTTTACTTTATTTCAATAAATTAACGTTAGGCAATCATTGCAGATCAATTAAAGTAACATGCAATTATCGTGACACATAGCGTAATTTATAAATCTTGCTAGCATTTCCGTACCGTCAATAATGACAAACTTTTATCTCTTTTAAATTTGTTAAATATGATAAAATACAGTTTTCCCATCCGTGTTCCACCATCCAAGGAAATAATTTTGCCTATAAGAACTCACCTGGTACTACTATGAACAACGACGATAAATGCAAATATAGCGTTAAATCCCTCATCTAAACACTGGTTTGCTAGAAACAACAGCCAAATCTGACTTAAATAAGACAATGAATTCTCAAAAAAAGACCGACACTAATTTTATGTCACAAAACTTGATTCTCACGGTTAGAATGTATTTAACCATAGATCAATGTTACTAAAACAATAAACACAGCATAATATAAAACCACATGAAACTGAGAAATAGTCTACTGGTTTCAAATTAATATTCTGTATGGTAACTTAATCTCTGCCCACCACATCTTACAAGTACTTGCCTTCGTTATAGCAACCATATAGATTCATATCTTCTGGGAGGAACGCACGGTGGAATTATTATTATTATTATTATTATTGATAATTGAAAATACATATCTACACAAGGTTATTAGAACATATTCACACTTACAAATTGATGTACGTACATATAGGAGTGTGAGTGTACATATCTTTAGAAACACACGCATACGATCCAGCCAGTTGCTTGTGGGCACGTCGATGCTCACATCCCCATAAGTCCATTTATATATATATATATATATATATATATATATATATATAAATCATACATATATTAATATATACATATATACATATTTATATACATCCACATATGAATACATGCCTATATATATATATGCATACATACATACACATAGAGGAAATACTTTTAATTAAAGTGTTATTTACTTCATCTATAGTATGTAATTGATTAGACGTAATCAGCTATGTATCAGTGACATTGATCAATACATAGCCTGACCCAAATCTTATTGTGTTTGCACTTTTCTTATTATTTCTATTTCCAATAGGTTGAATACAGTGTCAACTCGCTGTGTAGGTATATGCAAGTGTATCCATGTATGTATGTGCATGTATGTTCATGTATATGTGTGAGTACGTATATGTGCATGTATGTCTTGTAAGTGGGTGTGACTAGTCTCCAGTTATTTTTCTTTATTGGAAGTAGGTAAGCATGCGTCTTAAGATCCTCCTATATTCAAGCCATTCTCTCTTTCCCTCTCTCTATACACATTCTATATATGCCCACATTTTATGTGTGTGTCTGTGTGTGTGTGTGCATGGTGTTATGTTGCATGTAGAATTGAGAAAGTAGTGATTAATACAATCTAGTAAATATATATTGATTACTGTTAATGTTGTTTACGTCCATACTGATTCGCACCAAAGAGGTTTTCACTGGAAAGGAATTCAACAAATAGTCTTATGAAAATGGTAACAAAATTATTTCATTGTTAATGTTTACTGTCAGAAGAAGGTTTTTGCTCTAAACTACCTATTGGTCTCAAATGTTTACAGAATTACTTGAATAAGTTTTAATTTCTGTGTTATACTTTGTTCCTACATCGACAATGTGACAATATTTCTGGCCTTTTTCTTGACAGCTTGTGTTCTTTTAATTAGAATGTAATCTTTCTCTGCTATAGAAGTTAGCATTTTTGACATACAATTATCAATACATTGGTTGTTCAATTGCCATACACGTTTACAACAAGGTAACATATATCACATCTCTTCAATCTACTTCTAATTCAATATGAATCTTTGTTCTACTTGTACGGTGATTTAGCATAGCAGCAAATAGATTTTACGCTATTTTCATATATATATATATATATATCAGACCACCGATTCCTTTCGAGCTGACACGAGTTTACGGTACCGTTAAGCAGAAGTAACAACGAAATATTGATAGCCACCGTTCTCGTTCATATACAAGGCGATTCGTTTTGCCTGCTTCTTGAAATATGCAATGATATATTCTTTGATTGACATTCGACGTCTTTAAAGCAACTTTCCCCTGGACAAAATTCCGCAGCTGATAAATCAAAACATATATTGTGTGACATCAATCCTGTTTATATTATTAGAGCTGCTTTTAATTGGCAATTTAACACACACACACACATGTGCGTGTTTCATACGAAGCAGAAGAGGAGTTAGAGGAAATGGGAGAGAGAGAGAGAGAGAGAGAGAGAGAGAGGGGGGTGAGGCATACATGGCTGTTTCATATCTTGAAGTAGCCGAAGTATTCGAGGTTCAGTTTGTCTCAACCTAATCAATTCGTTGATGGCCAAGAGTCATAGATTATGTGGTCGTGTCGAGTAACTGATTGGATATCATATTGTAAGATTAAATTCTAGAAGCAAGGTTAAAATATCGCTAGAGAGAGAGAGAGAGAGAGAGAGAGAGAGAGAGAGAGAGCAATATAAAATTGACAAAGGTTTACGTAGATGGCGTTACTGAATTCAGATCCAAACGGAGGACGATATATATTAAAACTAGTGTAGTCACATGTCTAAATCTTCTAAAATCAAGAAGGATAATGTAGGTTTTAGAACACAAAAGAGGCGGGCTGGTTACTGACAGAAGCCCTTGGATCATAGAGCGTTTCGTTTAGTGGCAACCTGAGGCAAAATAACTCCAACCACCATTTTCAGTATAGAATAAAGAAAGCTGTAATCTTCTTCGAAATGATTGGCTCAAGTACATTTCATACAAGGTAAAAAAGAACGAAAGAAAATAGCCTTAGAGAAAATTAGATAATCAGTTTTGATTCCCACGAAGTCAGTTAATTTGCTTATAAATTTTATCTAAGTTGAAAATTGCCATTATCAATCATGGATTGAGGGCGGCGAGCAGACAGAATAGTTAGCACTTCAGACAAAATTCTTCGCGGTATTCCGCTTATTTTTACTTTCTGAATTCAAAATCCGCCGAGGTCGACTTTGCTTTGCATAAAGTCGGGTCGATAAAATAAGTAGCAGCTGAGCACTGTGGTCCATGTAACCGACTTTATTACTCACCGCAAATTCTAGGCCTTGTGCCTTTAGTAGAAACGATGCATTTAGATTTGTGTTTTCATATTAATTATTTTGAAAACATTTCAGCTGTTGTATCCCCCAAGCTCCACATGCCTGCCATATTTGTTAATGCTTTTGAATATTGCAGACGAACCCTTACATAATCCATGATTTTATGGTGTGCCCGAACCGATGTATAAGCCATGGATACTCAACATGTGACCCCACTTGCTTGAACCAGAATATAAAGGCAGTTCCATAGAACAAATGGTTAGAGGAACAAGTAAAATAGAAATCCGCTGGGAAACAGAAATACCAGTGTTGGCCGAGGAACTGCAATGGGTACAATGAGGTTAACAAATGCAAGATTTAGTACTAAAAGTCAAAACAAGATCACTAAAAACCACTCACGGTTAAAACAATTGCAAGATTCAGCGGAGATGATGGGTTTTCATAACCTTCTAAATTAGCCCGACATATGTATATATATATATATATATATATATATATATATTGAGAGAGATGTACATAAATACATATATAGACGATTACATACATACAAAAAACCTCACACGCAACACATCTCACACAAAAAATATACACAAATATATATACCTATTATGTTCGTGTCTGAGAGCAGAACAAAAAGACGAAAGATTGAGGCGCAGAAAGGAGTTATAACATCGTTATTGAAAGAGATATGGTTTCTGGTCAGCATTTTCCAACGAATATGATGAGGCACCTTACCTTCTTCGACACCAAATACTAATAATAAGGTTCTACCAATTGTTTTCTTTAGAATGCTGTCTTTCCAGTTGCATGATAAATAATGAAGCTATTCGGTTTTAATGCTGACTTCAGACGTCGTCTTCGTGAAGAATACGGTCATTAAAACTGTCTTCGTTCGAAAGTAATTTTACTCTGAGCATTTAGCAGACGATACAAGTTATCGTCTGCTAAAAAAAACTGGTGAAAAGAGGCATGCGTCGGTTGTATCCGGATGTTACCGGTTTAGACGTTGTTTGTGTAATAACTGTGTGTGTGTGAGAGGGAGTGGGAGGGAGTGAGAGGGAGTGAGAGTAGGAGAGTGGTGTGTAACGGAGAGAGGGGGAGGGGGAGAGAAAAATATTGCAAGAAAGTGTGGCAAACAGGAAAATAGAGCGATAGAGAGAGTGATGTGACAGAGAGAGGGAGGGATGAATCGGAGTAAGGGGAGACAGGAGTGAAAGAGTGATATGAAATAGAGAGAAAGAAGGGGAATTGAATAAGAGTTGAGTTGCAAAGGGCAAAATAGAAAAGAATATGAAAGAGAAAGAGAGGAAGACGAGAGAAATAGAGAGGCGAGAGAAACAGAAGACGACGACAGAATAAGGGAGGCGAGAGAAAGACCAATAGCTTGACTTAATCATTAAAGTGTGTATGTGCTTAAGTCTATAATAATTTTATATATATATATATATATATTTAAATTTAGGGTTCAGCAAGTATTGCTTCACCACACCCCGACAATTAGAAATAACAGTCAAAACCACTATTTCTCTACTAAAATACGACTTTTAGTAGAGAAATAGTGGTTTTAGCTGCTATTTCTAATTGTCGGTGTGTGGTAAAACAATGCTTGCTGAACCCTAAATTTTTAATTATATATATATATATATATATATATATATAGGTGCAGGTATGGTTGTTTGGTAAGAAGCTATAGGCGCAGGCGTGGCTGTGTTGTAAGAAGGTTGCTTCCCAACCATTACTATAGCCTCGGGCCGACCAAAGCCTTGTCAGTGGATCTAGTAGACGAAAACTGAAAGAAGCCCGTCGTATATATATATATATATATATATATATATATATATATATATATAGTATTAATTAATAGTCGATGAATTTCATATTAGACAACATGTTTCGGCTCATCACTCTGGGTCCTTTCAGGTTAAGTTCCGGAAGTAGATCCAACGGAAGTGTACCACAGCTGCGATGACAGCAGGTAGCCTAAACTGTGCCGGTGCTCCCCCACCCAACATTGAAACATACTAATCGACTTATACTTATTTACTCAAATATATATATATATAACACAGACACATTCAATAGTGTGAAAGAGATATACACAGAAAGCGATTTGTGCGTGAGGTGGTGGGCTCTCGCGCGTGTGCGGTCTAAAAATGAGAAAATTAGTGCAGGTCAATTTCATTGGCGTTCATTTGAATTTTTTCTTTTATTATTCTGGAAGAACATCAAATAATTTAATTCTGATAGTTTTAATTAGTTGCAAAAAAAAAAAGACAGGTGTATCACGTCTTGAATTATATATACGTGGGTCTGTACTGGTTTCTATGTGTGTCATTCACCGCTCGCAAGCTTGTGCATTTGTATACTGTTAACGATCTCTTTCATCTGTCTGCGTCGTCTCAATATCTGTATCGTGTCTTCCGATTCTATTTTTGATTGTCTACCTACCTGCCTGCCTGTCTGTCTGTCTGTCAACAGACAGATGGGCAGGTAGATAGACATAGAAATAGGAAAATACATTGAAAGGCATAGCTGTGGGATAAGATATTTACTTCCCAATTACATGGCTCCCAGTTGTATCCCACTTCATGGCACTTTGCTGAAGAATCTTCGACTATAGCCATGTGAGTGGATCTGGTAATGAGAACTGACAGAAGCTACTGGAAACTGAAAGAAGCCCATCATATGTGTATGCGTGCGTTCGGCAATCAATTCAGCGAAAAAGTACAATAGAATAACAAACAAAAGTTATTTTCTGCAATTAAAAATTGAAGGCGGTGCCCCAGTAATGATTGCTTTCTAAAAGTAGACAAAATATATACTAATTTTCTATTCGGGTCCATAATTTGTAGTATGCTGTTTAAATCCCATTCGCAGTATTTGGTTACCTGATGTCATTAACATTATAAACTTATAGGTCAATGGATTTACTACGGGAATTTCTTTATGTTCATAAAATATATATAAATATGGGAGTCAGTTTTCTTTCTCTCATTTTACACACACACACACACACACACACACACATATTTACTAGTATTTACAGAGCGACTCAGAGTCAGAGAGTTTCGAGCGTTGGCAATTATCGCAAAACTGTTGGAGTGAGTCACTCTGTTACTTCTGCTAAATGTTGATAAAAATATACATATATTCATATCTTGAGTTGTATTTTCCTGTTCGCACCAACAGACACACACACACACACACACACACACATATTATGTGTGTGGGTATATGTGTGTGGGTATATGTGTGTGGGTATATGTGTGTGGGTATATGTGTGTGGGTATATGTGTGTGGGTATATGTGTGGGTGTATATAAAAATAATATATCAACATAACTGCGCATGCACATGTATGCATGTGTGTGTGTGTGTGTGAGTATTACAGACACGCATATATATATCGCTCAAGGTTTATTTACAAGAAATTAAATTTTGGGTAGAAGTGGGGCAAATGATACATTACAATACGATACTGTTAAGCTTCTACACACACACACACACACACACACACACACACACACACACACACACACAGAGTAAGTTAGAGCCACTACGTGACGTCTGACATGGTCATGGCAGAAGTGCGCTTTTATGTGTGATAATATATTTATGGATCAAAGTTAATAAACCCGATTACATATCGTTACCCCATAATTTTGCTCTATTAACTTGGTTTAACGAAACTTAACAATTATATCGTGGTAGATCAACGAGCTTATTTAATTAAATATTAATTATACTATCAATTTGTGTAAACATATTTATTGTCTAACCATGATAATATTAAAATGTCCAGCTGTGATTAGCATGAATTCTGTCTTTACGTAGGCATTAACACAAAACTATATATATATATATATATATATATGTGTGTGTGTGTATATATATATATATATATATATATATATGTATATGTATACATATATCCGTATATATATATATATATGTGTGTGTGTGTGTGTATGTATATATATATATATATATATATATATATATATATATATATATATATATATATATATATGTATGTCTGTGTGTGCATATATATGTATATATATACTTGTATATAGTTCTCTGAATGTGTTTGCGAGCATACGGTGGTGTCCCAGCATGAACACAGCTTTAAAGCTGAAACACTTTAAAGACATATATACACTATATTAATATATATACACGACTATATATATATATATATATATATGGAATCATGTATATGTATAAGCATATAGGATATATGTATCAATAAGTATCCGGACTGTAGTAACGAAGCTAAAGCACCCAGAGTAAAGTCGCTTGGCACAGATTGATATTGAACTCTGCTGTGTTTGTGCACTAAGTTTTAATATACTTTCTCACTTCCGCTGTTTACAGCAGTGCTTGGAAGGAAGGTGTGTAGCGTATGATCGTTGCATTGCCAGCGTCCGAATCATATGCAGTTTTCATCGTTCTCTACACAATCAAGGAGATTTTTGCGC
>NC_142942.1:19173163-19208163 GCF_046866305.1 Octopus bimaculoides | reverse complement strand
TCTGCCGTTCTCGGCGCCTTGGCAAGAATTACAAAGCACAGGGCTACCCATTTTTGAGGGGAGGAAGTAGTTGGTTACAGCGCCCCACTCCCCAATACTTTTATCGAACCCGAAATCATGAAAGGCATGGTCAACCTCGGCGAAAATTGGACACAAAAGATAAGGACAGATAAATTAAATTGACGTTAAGTATTTTATCCGGCATGTTAACAATTCTCCCAGCTCGTCGCCTTAATAATAGTAATAATATCAGCAACAATAATGAAACTTTTTATGGTAGTATACAATTGGCTTCATGAATATATAACAGAAGTATTTATTGGTGGTAGAGATAGAAAAGTCAGGAATGCAAGACTATCTAACTTCAGCTAGATTTGAACTCAAAATGTCAAGATGTGAATCTAAATAAACAATGTACTTCTTACAATAGCTTTGATTGCACCCAATAAAAGCAAAGCGCAGTTAGTATTTAGAAGAGAGCATGTGATCGAAACCATATTTGACCAGGTAGTGTAGGAGAAAGGAAGTATTACTTCAGGTATAGTGTAGAAAGATGTCGTACTGTGCAACTAATATAAAATGGTCTTGTAATATTTTAAAGACATGGTAGTTAAAGACAAGAATCGATTACAACGACCTCCTCGTGACATTAAATGAAAGTTCAGTACATAACTTCACATCTGAGTAACAGAGTACTCAGTACTTAAATTTCATTCTCCCAAGTAAATTCTTTGAGCTTACATCATCTTATGAGCCATTAACGTTTATATGAAATCAATTTATAACCACGTTTATGCCAAACGTTATTATTGTCTCTTTAGATGCACAACTTCGCTTATGTTCGATTGCTTCTATGGAAAAGCGTACTTAATTCTAGTTAACTACAAATCCATCCTAACGTTTTCTTTTTCTATAGTAGTAGTAGCAATAATAATAATAATAATAATAATAATAATAATAATAATGATAATAGTAATAATAATCCTTTCTATTATAAGAACGAGGTTTGAAATTTTTTGGGGAAGGGAAATAGTCAATTACATCAACCCCAGTGTTTAACTGGTACTTAGTTTATCGACCCCGAAAACATGAAAGGTAAAGTCGATCCCGGCGGAATTTAAACTCAGAACGAAGCAGCAGACGAAATGCCGCTAAGCATTTCGTCTGATGTGCTAACGTTTCTGCCATCTCGCCTCCATAATAATAATCGTAATAATCTTTCAGTTGTTTCAGTCATTTGACTGCGGCCATGCTGGAGCACTGCCTTTAGTCGAGAACAAATCGACCCCAGGACTTATTCTTTGTAAGCCTAGTACTTATTCAATCGGTCTGTTTTGCAGAACCGCTATTTTACGGGGACGTGAACACACCAGCATCGGTTGTCAAGCGATGTTGAGGGACAAACACAGACACACAAACATATACACACACACACATAATGTGTATATATATATATATATATATATATATATATATATATATATATATATATACATACATACATATATATATATATATATATATATATATATATATACACACATACATATATATATATATATATATATACACATATATAGGACCGGCAGGGGGTGGTGGCGAAACTTGCAGTACCCTTTCACCACAACTTTCTCTCACTCTTTCTTCTTGTTTTTGAAGTACCTGTATTTCAAAGGCCCAGCTTGGTCGTACATTGTGTCACGCTGAATGTCCTACAGAACTACGTTAATGGTACACGTGTCTTTAGAGTGTTCAGCCACTTGAGCGATAATTTCACGAGCAGACTGTTCCGTTCATCGGATAAACTGGAACCCTCGTCGTCGTAACCGACGGAGTTCCACATATATATATGAAGAAAGTATGAATATTCATTATGGTATAGCAATGTTGTTGTTTGTTCCTTCTCGAGCCATGCCTGGCGCATAATGGCTGATTTCCCGGTTTCATTGGCGCATTAATTCCCCACCTGGACGGGACGCCGGTCCGTCCCAGGTGAGCTGCTACATGCAGGAGGAAAGAGTGAGAGAAAGGTGTGGCGAAAGTGTCAGCAGAAATTCGCCATTGCCTTCTGCCGGAGCCGCGTGGACCTTAAGTGTTTCGCTCATAAACACACACATGCCGCCCGGTCTGAGATTCGAACCACGATCCCTCGACCGCGAATCCTCTGCTCTAATCACTAGGCCATGTGCCTCCACTATAGCAGAGTAGCCTTGTTGAATTTCAAGGCAGAATATCTAGATATAACTTTGAATAGGCAAATAATTGTTCAATACTAAGATACTCCAGGACTATATATACTATAGTATTTATGCCAGATGCGAATCCAAAATTTTTGAGATTTGAAATCAGAAACTCTAGGTGTGAATCTAAATATATAAGTAAATATTCAAATGCTTAAAATCTCAACGGCATTTATAATACATCATACAAACAGAATACAATTTGTATTTAGCAGGAAATTTATAAACCATGTAATACGGAGATCGGAAAACTAATTTGATATTAGCGTAATTTTAGGATCTTGAGAGATAATAACATTTTGACAATGATTGTACGTACACACGCACATATATATATATACGTAAATATATGTATGTGTACGTGTGTGCATATATATGCCTGTATGTATAAATCTATACAATATATATATACGCATATACGCATGTACGTATACATATATATGCACAGCGTTTAAATGCATACGCGCGCGCGAGAGAGCGGCTGTTAATGCTAGCAAACTAAATTGAGAATTGAGTAATAGAACACCAGCACTAGAAACATTAGTAGCTGTATGCTACAATAAAATTTATTTCTCAGCAAGTATATTTTAATACTGAGTATCTCCAACTAGTTTTTCGAACACCTCAATTTTCTTCTAATCACACAATCAGATCTCAAGTAATCGTTTCGTGTCTTTTACAAATAAGTACGTGTTATTAACACTTTTACTATATGAAGGCTATTAGTTAGGAACGACGTTATGGTATCTATCCAATCTGTATATCATCTACAAACATAAGGCTGTATATACATATACATAAGTAAAGCCAAGACTGATATGGCGGAACGTTGCTTACACAATGAAGTCTTCTAAATAACAATTTTACTATTCAGGCTTTGCTTTCATTAAATCTAATAAGTATGGTTATCGGTTTTTCCAGTGTTGCGTAATTGCACGTCTGACTAATGATAAAATCCCAGCTCCACACACAAACACACAAACACACTCACACGCGTGTGTTTCTGTAACATGTGTGTTTGTGAGTACATATAAATATATGTATGAATGAATTATATATATATATATATATATATATATATATATTATATATGAATACACACATACAGACATATGCTAACTTGGACATGATTATAGCTTAGCATAAAAAAAATGCAATAGTAATAAAAAAAAAAATACGATATGGCAACCGACAAGATGGTAAAAAGAAGTATATTAATGTGCTAAAATTCATATTTTATTGCTGTGTATCAATTTAACAGTCTGTAGTGATGTAAAGAGATCTGGTATGGGTGATAGTGTTTTTGTTGGTGGCGGTTGTATATGGGTTGGTATCTGTGGTGAGATAGTGCAATTTGAAACAGACGGATACTCTAAATGTCTATGGAATGGAATTCTTCGATATCCATTTTATCTCTGTTCCAAAGTAAATGTTGCTTAATTTCATATATATATATATATATATATATATATATATATATATATATATATATATACCACCTGTTTCTGTTATTAGATTGCGGCCTTGCTGGAGCACCGCCTTGAAGAATTTATTTTTGTTGAATGAATCGACCCCAGTACTTCTTTCTTGTTAATCTTAGTACTTATTCTTTCGGTTTCTTTTGCCGAACCGCTAAGTTACGGGGGATATAAACACACCAATACCGGTTGTCAAGCGGTGGTCGAAGACAGAGACTCAAACGCACACAAATATATATTTAGTTTCCGTCTACCAAAGCTGGAGACACTTTAATTCGTTCTAGTTTACTAACCACTAGGATAAACATATCGCTCTGCAAATTTACACACACACACACACACACACACCTACAGCAGGTTGTCTACCGATTTTACAGCTTCAATGCCTCTTAAATGTTCATATGTCTACCCCTTCTAGATGGTTAAGATGGATGCTTGCGATGTTACTAACCCCCGGATCACTGATGCCAAATTTAAAGGCATTTTGTTGCCTTCAGGTTGGGGAATTAAGAGGGGAATGATTTAAAAGAGAATTGAGAGTAATAAAGAAATTTTCGAGGAAATGTTTCAAAAGTGTCTATGAAGATATTTGGGGAAACCACGAAACCGAAAATCGATTCTGAAAAACGTAGATGGTCTTTTTATGTTATACAAAGCAATGTCGTTCGATGTCATTAAACGGTTATTTATGAACCCTGGGGCTATTTTGTTCCGGACAAACAGCGTGCGGTAACAGTGAATGTTGTCAGAAGGATATTTCTGCCAAAGAGCTTATTGACTCCTGCATTCTTTACGAGCGATATGCTTGAAACAAAGTACAAAGGATCAAGTCAAGGTCATTTCTAAACAACAATTAAGTTTCTTTGTGGTTATTTATTAAATGTGGAACTGTGGGTAGTTAAAAACTTAAATTGTATGCCATTAAAGGAAGCTGATTTTAGAGAGAAATATTACCAATTTCTTTGAATTCCACACGCAAACTCCCCACCAACAAACTATCAGATATCTTTAATCTTGATCCTATTCAGCTCCAATTTTTGGATCTCTGTGTTATTTATTTACAGACACTGAAATATATACGTTGTTGCTTATGTGGTAAATGTTGATTTTTAGGCTTTTTCCAGATTTGATCAAGCAGATTTCTGATTAGCATTCCAGCCATGACCATCCACACTTGTTAGACAGTACCGAATGTGCCCTGTTTTAAAATAGTAAGCTCTCATTTGAAATAGATTTCCAACTATTTTTGGCAATCCTTATGCTCAGGAACATGATTCCTGTAATGGTGATTGGTAATGGTCGTCGCTGATCCAGCAGACGGATGATCAAAGTCGTTCCATTTGTGACAATTCCATCTGTTTTTGTAGTAGTGGTGATATTCACATGGGTAGCTTTGTTTGTATCGACAAGCATATGACGGCTAGTAGTGTTGTTTAACCCTCGGTTACTACTGCACCTACCGATGGATGATTAAAGTCATATAGCAATGTTGACCCAGCCTCATGACTAATCAAACAGACCCAAGATGAAAGGACGTCCAGCGTTTTATGAGAAATTACATTATCCGATGTTTTTTTTTGTTTCTTTTTGAAGACTGGCACGTTATCTGATCTATAGCTTCTATTTCTAGCAGATCGACGCCGTGTAGATGTTTAGTCGCCGAATCGCTGTTGTTTTGTCGTCAATAAAAGTTATGATAAGGTGGATAGTAAAAGATTTGTTGGTATTCGAGTATTCGTGATAGTTAGAGAAGAGGCGAAGGAATGTATCCATTATTTCAGCAATAATAATTTTCACAATCATAAAATGACCATCATCGCCATCACCATCGTCGTCCTCACCATTTTCACCATCATTAACATTTCCATTATCAGTTGTATCTACATTATCGTCATTATTGTCGTAACGACGACGACGGCCATGACTGCCATCGATACGATCATCCTCGTCGTCCGCATCACCTCCACAACGATAGTCTTTGTCGCCACCACAACCATCAGCATTGCCTTCATCACCAGCACCATCGTCACCATAACATCACCACCACAACCACCACCATCATCGTTTTCACCACCACCACCACCACCACCACCACGTTCTCCAGTATTATCGCTGTTATTGTTGTTGTTATCAATTTGCTTTTAGTAGAATGAGGAACCGATGACGTCATTGCTTCTCTCCATATAGATGTCAGAGGATGATTTATGGCAACATGGAGCTCAGCCATCGGCCATTTTAACACTGCGTGTGTGTATGTGGTTAAATGTAGATGTGCGTGCAGACGTGTCCGCCTATGCTTGTTCGTCCTTCTATGTCTGCATGTAAGTAATGCAAACGCTGCGTCTGTGTGTATGTATGTGATTGGACGTGTTTGCAAGTGCGTGTACTATGCCTATGTGTCCCTTGTACGTGAACTACGTGTTTATGTTCTTGTGTGAGACCATGTGTGTGGACATGTAACATTATGTGCACGAGTGTGCACTCACTACTTGCTAGTGTGCCTATGTGTATATATAAGCGTGTATGTGTCAGCCATTTCAAATGCTAAACATTTTCTATCATTTCTGTTTTACTGATTTGCTTTTCTTCTCTTCATTCATGGAAGAAACAATGGAAACATGATATAGGTGCAAAGGAAAGAAGTTCACTAAAGCATCAATTGTGATGACTTTCTCATACACGTAGATCCACACGTGATTCTCTACACTATAAATCCAGTTCTGATAATATGGTTAGTTAAGGCCTTCGAGGGAGCAAGCTTCAATGTAGTCGATCGACTTAATACCTCAGGAATGAGAACACAGGTTCGAAATTTCCTCAAGACACCTGATGAAGGATGGAGGGTATATCAGCCGAAATGTTGAGTTAACAACAAACAATATGAGAACAAATATCCATCAAATGTAAGTAATGTTGCTGAGAATGAGCCCTAGATCGATTTGTTTGATTAAAGGCTGTTCTCCAGCACGACCGCAGTTAAATGACTAAAGCAGCTAAAAGAATGGGACAGACACAAAATGACCCTAAGACTGAGAACTTCGAAATATCGGCGGCACCCGCAAAATTGGCGGGGAATTAGAGCTCGAGCAAACAAAACAATACAGAGTGGGCATGTCATTTAAAATGATTGACGGAGACGGAATAAATACAGGCTTTTAGCTAACCAGACGATAATGAAGAGTAACGCCTGGAAAAAATCCTGATTGGATATAGAAAAATAAATAGCACGAGAGGAGAAAGATATTGACAAGCAGACTATGCGTTCGGTGGTTACATTATATATATATATATATATATATATATATATATATATATATAAGCGTGTCCTACTTGTTAAAATTCCATTTATTTATTTGTGCAGCTGACCATGGCACTGCAATTAAATTGGTTGATGCAATGAGTGCATTATTCAATTAAATGGAGCTGCTTGAAACGGTCGCAATGCTTTATTACTTGATATCCTGTTGCTTATTTTGATTATATATATAAAATTAATAAACCTCAAAGCTACATATGAAGTTAATTTATGAAATAGATAAATATTGTGATTTCTTTTTTAAAAAACCGAAGGTGATGAAACTGGAGATGTTAGCGATGGCAATCATGTTAAACTGATGTCCGTAATGATTATCAATGCTGTGATGATGATTATGATGGTCCTGTTATGATGGTGATAATATAAAGAGAATGCAACTAGAGGAAATCCGAGAAAAATAAAAGCAGTTTGAAAGAGTGTTGTGTATATTTCAAATACAAATGAACTGTGAATGTAGGTTATTCTTATTTTTACTGTTTTTATTATTATCATCACGCTGCAACAGAATATTACATTGTTTATAAAAGCCAATAACCGAATTCTTCCACTTATTTATGATAACTTCCTCTAGCATGCAGTGTTTAAGGAAGGAAATTCGATGCCTGCAAGGGGTTAATGGTCGTTGCAAGTCGCGCCTTGTCTTGTAGGTTTTTCACTATCGTAGAGTTTAGCAAGATAACGTTTGTAGGTCGGGGTTCTATCGGTTTTTTTTTTCTTTTGACAACAATAATACAGCTGCTATTGTTGATGATGTAATTATGATGCTTTGCGAGAATTACTGTAACAAAATAGCCGAGAGAAATAAAATTGTGTAGAGTTTATATGCATTTTATATGTAAAGTGACAGGAGGTTTATACAATGTCGCTATTATTGAATGCAGAATAACAATACTTAAATAAATAATAAATAAATAAATAAATCTACGTACAGACAGAGGCGTAGCAAGAAACTTGCTTACTTTCCAACAACATGGCTCCGGGTTCAACCTCACTGCGTGACATATTAGGCAGGTGTTTTCTACTGTAGGTTCGGGTCGACCTAAGCTTTTCTGACTGAATTTGGTAGATGAAAACTGAACGAAGCTCGTCATATATATATATATATATATATATATATGTGTGTGTGTGTGTGTGTGTGTGTGTGTGTGTGTGTGTGTGTGTGAAAGTGCATGGCTCTGGTTAGAGTGTCGGGCTCACAATCATTATGTAGTAAGTTCGATTCCCAGAATGGGCTGTGTATCGTGTTCTTGAGCAAGGCACTTTATTTTACGTTGCTCCATCTCACTCTGCTGCAGAAATGATTTGCGTGGTTACTAGTTCCAAGCCTTTCCCTTGGATACCATCAGTGGCGTGGAGAGAGGGTGGCTGGTATGCATTGGTAACTGCTGTCTTCGATAAACAACCGTGCCTCAAAGGGGTAACTTTCTAGGTGAAATCTCATAGTCATTCATGACCGAAGGGGGTTCTATATATATCACGATATTTCACTTTGATAACGACTAAAGAGCTAGAAGCGGTGCGTCTGAGAATCTGATAGAGAGCAACTCTGGATAGATATGGTGTTTTTACATCCTTTACCATAAGAGAATTACATAGGCGCGCGTGTATGTGTGTGCGAGTGATAATCTCACATGGAACTTTACATTTGATTACCTAATTACACGAAATTAACGCTTCCGGTTCTTTGATTAGCAATGAAGAGGCACCCTTTATAATCATAAATAACTCACTCTCCTCTTTCAGCTATTGCATATCGTTTTACATTTCGTATTTATTCGTGCGTGCTTAAACGTACAGATACACGTATATACTCATGTATGGATGTGCGTGCGTGTCGAGAGAGCGTGAAGGAGACTGCATCACACAGCTTAAGGTTCTTGTCAGCCAGGGACCGTACCGTATTTTCAATGAGTGTCAACGGTAATCTCTAAGTATGTTTCTTTTTACATGTATGGAACTTGGTACAGCATATATTTTCTCAGAGTTACCTGGGGATTCTGCAATAAAGAGATTAAGATCCAACTTACTGTTGCGAGATTTCATTAACATTATCCAAGAGAGATTTTCTGTGGAAAGATTCTCTGTATATTAGATTTATCCAGCAACTATATCTGGAGGTTCTGGAAGGTACTTGGACCATATATCTTGTGCAATAGTTCTCAGACTGAAATAGATAATAATATTCCCTTCTTAAAAATCATAACTTCAAAAACTGAGGGCGCAGTTTCAAATAGAGGAGGAACAAATTCATTGTTTCATAATTTCTATATACTGGTTTAAAATTTTGGCTCCAGACCAGTAATTTCAGCCAAGTTTGGTAATACGATTACATAGGCTCGAATACTCAGCCCGAAAGAATAAAAGCGGTAAGAAATGCCGCTAAGCATTTCATCCGGTGTGCTAAAGATACCGCCAGCTTGCCGTATATAATTTCTGTCTGTCGATATCAAATCATGTTTAAAGTGTTGTACACGTCTCTGTAATAGAACTGGTCTACAATTATATTTCACACAATTATAATTGGTAGAATACCTCTTGGAAAACTGTCTTATTAAAGTTTTTCATTTGAAGTATTAAAACTTCGAAAAGATAGTACGCAGTTTCAAATATCATGGATGACATACTTTCTCGCATTCGCTTTCTTTTTTGTTTTTGCTTCTAATTCTAAAACATTCAATGACATACTCTGTGAATCGAACTATTAAAATTTGATAAAATTTGAAACATATTCAGTCATTGTAAAAATTAACAGTTGGATTTATAGACATTATGAACAGAATATTTTATCAATAAACACACAAATTTAAATATGAAAAAAGTAAAACGAAAATTAATTCCTATGTCCAACAGCATTTGAAACTGTTTACTAACTTTACGAATATATCACATTTAGAGTGGCGAATTTTAAATACATCACTACCGAACAGCAATTTTCAGTCCAATGTTTACATGTTATATAAGGTGGCGAGTTCATATTTCGTTGAGGTCGACTTTGCTTTTCATCAGTTTCAGGGTGATAACATAAGTAAATATTGGGGTTGATGTACTCAAGTCATACCCCGAAATTGCTGGCCTTGTGCCAAAATTTGAAACAAATACTTACGTGCTTTCAGTTATTGTATTATGTGCTTCGAAACCCACAGTTTCGATATATATATATATATATATATATATATATATATATAATATGTGAAGTATAAGGAAAGGAAAATTGTAGGTGTCGACTACATATTCCGAAAATCTAAGTGGACATAGAACACTAAATATTTTATCCAGAAACAAAACGCTTACACTATATAGAACACATTAATCTAGCGTCAACCAACTGACTTTACTTAAAATATGATGTCTTGTGGTGATTTAAATTACAATAATATTTTATTGCCATTTTATGGCACTCAGAACTATAAAATAAAATTGTGACAGCACTGGGATACGAACTTATAAGATACGTAATTAAGCACCACCACCACGCAGCTGTTCAGGAAAGCTACCTATTCTACCGTTAAATAGACCTCATATTACAAATAATGATATAAATTGATCTAACATATCGGTTTGTAAGAAGATAATGCTTACGATAATGTCGTATTTATAAGGTGAACCATGGACACAATTTCTGTAGAAGGCAATTATAACAAACGGAAAATAATCTTCACCAAAGAGAGTGATTGACAATAGAAAATTGTAAAAACAAAACAGTAATGAATGTTGGCACAGACTGCAATAGATAAGCATTCAACATTATTTCCTTTATGGATGTTAGTTGTACCAGTGAGATACTCTGCGTTGCCATATATAACTGCGAGCTGGTGTACGTCTCCTTTAAGTGGAGATTTTGTGGTCTGTTCTATCATGGCCGCCTGCCGAACGATGCACCTTTACTAATACCCACAGGCGCTGAAGGTACATTTCGAGAGTTCACATAATATTCTTTACTACTCAAGGCACAAGGCTCGGAATTTGTGGGGAGGGGCCAGTCGATTAGATCGACCCCAGTACGCAATTGGTACTTAATTTATCGACCTTCGAAAGTATGAAAAATCGACCTTGGCGGAATTTGAACTCAGAACGTAAAGACAGACGAAATACCGCTAAGCATTTCGCTCGACGTGCTAACGTTTCTTATTTATTTATTGCCTACAAGGGGCTAAACATAGAGGGGACAAACAAGGACAAGACAAATTGATTAAGTCGATTACATAGACCCCAGTTCGTAGCTGCTACTTAATTTATCGATCCCGAAAGGATGAAAGGCAAAGTCGACCTCGGTGGAATCTGAACTCAGAACGAAAACAGACGAAATACTATTAAGCATTTCACCCGGCGTGCTAACGTTTCTGACTTAGCGTTCACATAATATTAGCCATAAATGGCTTTTGTGAGAACAGACCAATAGGAGCAACACAATAAGCTAATAAATGATTCAATTTTTTATCCTGTATATAAATATAAATAAATACAAATGTATGTGTGTTTGTTTTGAGTGGGAGAGTGACTAACGTAAAATTGTGAAAGAAAAAAAGAGGTCTCGGCGTTTAAAAGTCAATGCTTTAATAAACTCCCATCATTCAATTTACGAGACACACAGAACACCTGTGTGTGTGTGTGTGTTATACTCATTATAGTTTTATTGCTTCTGTTGTTATTGTTGTGGATGATGTATCGTTCTGTTGTTTGGTTTTTCAATTATTCAAATAGTCTCAAATTTCAAACACTTCATTTCCAGCTTCACAAATTCTTCTTTGTATATTTATTGAGGTAGGAGCAACTTTCTAAAAAAGAAAAATAACACACACACACAAACATTTCCCCCGAGAATACCTTTTCTTTCGGAATTAATTACACAGTATTAGACACCCAGTATACTACTACTACTACTACTACTACTACTACTACTAGTTGTAGTAATTTCAAATTTTCACACAAGGTCAGGAATGTCGAGGAAGGAAGTCGATTACACGAACCCCAATTTTCAACGAGTACTTTATTTTATCGACCCTGAAGGGATGAAAGTCGATCCGGTTACATTTGAGATCATAGCGTAGACAAACGAGATGCCTCTAAGCTTTTTGCTCGGTGTGTTGATTTAAGAGAAAAAGACACCAGTTTCGAGACGAATGTATTAAAACTATGGACTAGAATATTAGACTTGTACTTTATCTTATCAACACCGGAAAGAGTAAAGCAAAATTGTTCTTGGCGAGATTTGAACTCCGATCACGAAGAGCAAAAAGAAATGCCACAAAACCTTTTTTCCGACTCTAACGAATTTTCCTTTCACTGCCTTAATAATTTCTAACGGTGGCAGAAGACTAGAAATTTCGATGAGTGGAACAGTCGATTAAATGCAACCCACTATTTGACTGGAACTTGTCTTATGTGCGACATAGCTTCAGTAAGTGGTTAATTAGAATCATCAACGCTAAAATTCACCAATGTCACATATGAAGTTAGTTGGAACCCTAGAGAGATTTCTACTGTTTTCCAAAGACTCAGTTCACCAAATATGAAAAATGTTCCAGTAGCTGTGAGCGATCTCATATACTGGGTATTCGGGTCGAATTTGTCAGTTTGCATAGAAAGAAAAGAAAACAATATTCCATCTAGAAATAAGAGTATTCTAAATGTTCAGAAAATATTAACAACGAGATTATGACTGGGAGATAACCGTCTACTCAAAGTAGCCGTATTTAGCTTCGACTATGGCTTCCATATGGCTCCAGGATCCGGCGCACTATGTCTCTGAGGAGATCTTGGAAAACAACTTTGATTTTGATCGCCAGCTCGACTTTGATGTTGAAGGCAGTGTAGCTGGTGTCTTTCTCAATCGTAACCCACACATCGTGATCCATAGCGTTAAGGTAAAGACCCCTTTTCGTCATGAATGACCATGGGATTGCACCTAGAAAGTTCTCCTCCGAGACACTAGTCCGGGTGAGGTTGTTTGTGGAAGACCCACTGTCGCCCATGTATACCAGTGTCCCCTCTCCATGCCACCGATGTTATACAAGAGAAAGACAAAGGTCGATACAGTTTGACACCAGTGAAGTCGCAACTCATTTCTACAGATAAGTGAACTGGAGCAACGTGAAATAAAATGACTTGCTCAAGAATACAATATAGAGTTCGGCCCAGGAATTGAACTCACTATATCATTACGGTGAGCCCAACGCTCTAAAAAATGGGGGGTGGGATTAGGAGGATAGATATTAGGGATGATGAAGTCGTAGAAATCCTCTGACTACCACCTCTGACTCTTTTTACAGCTATGAACCAGGGAAAATCTTGCTGCCACACATGACCACCAGGCAACAATCCTCTCCAGCGAGGGATTGATCACAATCTCCAGCAGCTTCATATATCTGTCTGAAATAAGCCTAAGGCCTTGTTCGAAGATGTCAGTATGAATCCAGGTGTGCGTATGCAGTCAAAACACCTTCTCTCCCTTCCTGCTGGCCACCACTTCCTAGTCTCCGTTGCAACTGCTCATGTCACATCATTATAGGCTTTACAGTATTCACAGATCATGGAGCATTAGACATGGTCTGGACATTTCGATACCCGACGCGAATCATCATTGTACAGTTAACACTTTTCTAATATTCAAATGGCTTCCAGTCTTCCATGTCAGCTAATTTTTTCTCAGTCTCAACATTAATCTTTATGTTCTCCAGAGTGGTTGGCTGGTCACCCATTCATCAAGCTATTATTGAGAAAAAGTAAAGAAAAATATGAAATTTAGCTCAAAACTCTGTCAATAACGACGCTAAATTTCAGTAATGCTCGGTAAGAAAACAGCTGCTAGAAATAAGTAGTCTCTGCTACAGACATTGACACACCAGCTCACCAAATAATAAAGTAGTACTATTCAGTTACGCAGAAAACTGTAGTAGAAACAGCGACGCTATAGTTCAAGAATGTAAGATAAGATAATATTTCCAACGAATGGCAGACATCGGCAAGCTAAAAAGGAAGAAGTTCATATTCGGCTAAAACAATCGCTGTAGAGTATACATTATTTAAATGAATATACGGTATACACTTTGGAGATAAATAGTTGGATTCGTGTAATTACATCTCTGCACGAAAAGAATTATTCATTTGGCCTCCGTAGACTGACACTTAATTTACATATTGAAGTCTTTCTCACGCGGTTCAATAAGTTCGGAGAGAGATTTGTCTGTGCGAGAATTATCGATTATTTCTTTGATATACATACATACATACATACACACATACACGCACACACACACACGTATATATAAATATATATATGACGCGCACATAATAAAAACATACATATGTATGATTACTCAAACATATATATATATATATATATATATATATATATGATACACACTCATATATATACATATGTATGTATATATACATATATATATATATATATATATGTATGTATGTATGTATGTATGTGAGTGTGTGTGTGTGTATGTACATCTTTATTCTATCTTTTGCGAGTTTCAACCAGAGGCTGAGGCCATGCTGGTGCACCGCCTTTACTGCATCCGGGGATTTTTCCAGTATTGCTGTTCTTTGTGCCCCCTGCCACGATGCGGGATCATCCGGTATTGCAGATAAAAAAAAACTGCCTACATGTTCTTTGAAGACTTCATTGTGTTGTACACCTCGCATATCTCTGATGTTCTGTGGTGGGGCAATAAAATGTATAAAATATGTATAATATATATATATAGATATGTGTGTGTGTGTGTGTGTATATATATATATATATATATATATATATATATACATACATATACACACACACACATACACACACACACTCACACACTCACACACATATAGATATGTAAATGTGTGGGTGTGTGTGGCGGGGCTCTTTGTGGATGTGCTGTTGCATAGTTGTATCTTTTTTTACTTGCTTCAGTCAACGAGGAAAACCTCTCTGCATATATTTTTAATTCTTTAAGTTATTTTGTCTCTTTTACTGAGCCGCCGCTGCACGTCTGGGACGTAAAGAAACCATTCCCGGTTGTCAGGCTCTGGTCGCCGTAGGGGGAGCGATAATAATACGCACACACGCACATAGGTGCGATGGGCTTCTACTCAGTTTCCCGCTACTAAATTCTACTCCCACAGCATTGGTCGACCCGGAGCTATAGTTAAAATCACTTGCCCAAGAAGCAGCGCATGTATATATGTATGTGAGTATGGCAACACACACTTACACACACACACACACACACACACACATACACACACACATACACACACACACAAACAAAAACACACGTATCTATTAACGTACAAAGATATTAGCATTAGTGCATGATTGAAAGTGGTTTATTAATTACCTAAAATAAACATAATCACAGGAATTGACTAAATTTCCATCCATTACTTTGAAAAGATGCTGCCAAGAGCAGTTTGTTCTGAAATGTTGATTCCTACAGAATTCTTAGATCCAAATCTTCCTCAAGATTGTCCAATTTGAGCTTCGGAAAAATTCACAAACTGAAGCCAAAAAGTATTGAAAGAAAAATAAATGTTTCTCTTGTTTGTATAATTTTTTATGGTAAATTGCTATTTTACCAAAATAGTATACTATTTTGCATAATTACCGTAAACTAATTAATTTTCTAATCAATGAACTTTTCCAATGTCTTTGGTAATGCTAGGACATATAAATATTCTTGGTTTGTGTGTCATGAGATATAAAGGGGGAAATTCGTCAAAAGTTATTAAAACCCATGGATGTCTGGTAAAGATGGCATACTTTCTCAATTTCTGGTTACACAGGTTGAAAACTGTTCTCTCCATTTTGTGTATATGTATGTTTGTGTGTGTGCGTGATATTTTCGTTTACATAAGTTGAAATGTAATATGTCGGATTTCTCAAAAATCACAAGTACTTGAGGCGCGGATGGCTAGTGTTTCAGCCACAAAACCTGCTGAATTGTTTAATGTTTTAGAGAGATCCAATCTCTAAAACCATGTTGGAATTTCAAAGTTAAGTTAAAAACCAACTTTGGACAAGCAGGATCCTGGCTGGAAGGCAAAACTCGGAGAGAGAGTCCATAGAGTAAGAGAACGTATTGTGTCTAAAAACCATAGAAATATGGCAACAAAATGCGACATCTGATCTAAACAACCGTCTTGTTGAAGCTGTGTCGACGAAAATAATTCGTCGTGAGCTCCTTAAGGCTAGATACCATGGAAAGGTTACAATTACTAAACCTATTCTGACCCTTATAAATGTTGATAAGCAAAAAATGGTGCCTAAAATATATCAGCAGGCAATGGACGAAGTGTTGCATAGCACTGAATCCACTTTTGAAACGCAATCAGCTATAAAACTAGTGGTATAGCAGAAGCTGAGACGACTAGAAACTGACTGCACCTATACAACTTAACCTTTCTCTAGGGAGAAGTTCTAACGGGAACTATGAGTCCTTCAGTCCAGGTGGATCCCATGCTAGTTAACCCATAACTGAAACACTCTCAAGTTGTACAACTCAGGGTCAGAATCGACCTGAAAACAATAGTGGCTAAGTGGTGATTCTATCCTCTTCAAAAACCTGACACTTCCGTGCACGAGATCCATCACCGTTTGAAGGATGAAGTCATACCCAAGACATACATACATACATACATACATACATTCATATTTACAGATACCTATGTGTGTTAATGCTTGCGTGTGTTTTTGCGACGCGTAGATGCGATGACTAAAATAGTTTGCGCTATCTATTAGATTCGTTGGTTTCGTTACATTTATCTGGTATTAATTAACCAATAATGTTATTACAGTTGAATGTTCACCAACGTTGCCGGAAACAGCTGATTAAAAAAAAATAAAGTAATATACTAGAACCTACCACAACCATTCGTTCTAGAAGAATAAAACGTGCTAATACACTCCGAAACATTTGCTTTATATTAAAATCTACGAGGTACATCGTGGTACACAAAGAATACAGAATCCAGACAAAGCTACACTGCATCGTTGCAATTAAATTCCTTCGTCAACTTGAATAACCCACTATATATATATTCTCTTATAAATCTCTCTAAACATCATTGTGGTTTCCACACACCTACATACTGATAAAAACAAACAACAGGTAACTATCTTCCTTTCTTCATTGGAAAATCAACAAAGCAACCTCAAAAACAACAACAAAAAAATAGTTTCTAATTTCTTATGCATCAGCTGTAGAGAAAGAATTACAACCAAAATGCCAAAATGCCAAAATGCCAAAATGCCAAAATGCCAAAATTACAACCAAAATGCCACAATCCCCAGCGTAGTTAATACAACAAAATATTTATAGACGCTTAAAAAATAAACATGTTCCAGAAGACCAGAGGAAAACACGAACAAAAAGTTAACTCTAATTACGTAAATGAAATAAACCAGTCTAATAAAGTAGGAGGGACAACGAGAAATACATCAACACCACAATCAATTGAAATAGAACATGGCCGCTAGCAACTTCACCGAGAAAAACTAAAACAAAAGCGGCAAAACTGGCAAACATTTGTTTCCAGCAGAAACTACAAAAGATTGTGTAAAACATTATATAAAGTAATTAGCACCATCAACATCATCATGAACAACAACAACTACTACTACTACTACTACTACTACTACTACTACTACTACTACTACTACTACTACTACAACGACAACTACAGTGGTTTCATTGCTTCAACTACAACATAACGGTGAAACCTCAAGAACTTCATGTGAACTGCAAGAAATATAATTCAGCTTTCCTAAAATTGCATCAGACTATATTAAAAAATGTTGTACACGCGGATAATATAGCCTTAGAATGACGGGTGACCTTGAATGGAAAGGTTTTTGTCATCATTCAGCTTATAAATATACAGTCTGTATTAAGCTACAGTAAATATAACTTCAAATAATATACCCCCCCCCCCCCCGAGTTCATTGCAGAGACTAACCAACCTCTACATAAACAGAGTAACCCAAAATACTTATTTAGATGTCCATGTAAACTACAAAACTGACCCCTTCAAGAGGATCTTTTATAGTCTCTGACCCTGCTACAAGTAAAAGCCAAATACGTATCACATCATAATCTATTGTCTTGAAAAGATATTGGATAATGTAGTCATAGATATCTCTAGAACATATGGGATAGCCACGGATGGAATGCCTATGATCATAGTTCTTCTGCATTAGAAATGTCCTGGGGACAAACAGCGACAATAATCTGACTTCTTTCTCTCTATTTTTTTCGTAGCTCCTACAGAGTGGCACGGACCGACCGAAAGCCAAACGTAATTCACCTAATACTTCTATAACGCCCAGGATTCTTCCTCTCACAAATTTCTCCGATATCTCATGTCAAGGGTCTACGAAGAAGACTTCTTCAAATCCGAGTAATAACAGCCAACTCTCCCTCAAATCACAGTTTGTGAATTAGGGAAAGACCCACATGATATTTCAGTCTAAGTTACCTTTTCAGTCGCCGGTGAAGTTATGGCCGGAATGCTTTCACCAACATGGCAGATGCCTGATGTCTGAAAATTTAGTAAAATTATAACAATTTTTAAATCTATTATCAGTAGGTGGATTTAGTCTGTTGTACTAAGTGTTATTAACGGCGATGTTAATGGCGAGACAGCAGAGCTGTCGGCAAAAGGATTCGAGCTGCGGTCCGGTGTATCGACAGTATTCACTTTTTCGTTCACTTTTACTCTCCCGACAGTAAGTTCAATCAAGTACTACTTCTTCACTCCAGCTTTCCTCACACACATATACGCATACAGGCAGAGAATGGGATATATATATATATATATATATATATATATATATATATATATATATATATATATATATATATATATATATATATATATATATATATATATATATATATATATATATTTGCCACACACATATAGGCATAGAGGCAGAGAATGGGATATATATATATATATATATATATATATATATATGCAAACACGATATTATCCATAATCCGACCCTGGTTAATTTTGACTGAGCCTGTACGAAGTTTCTCTGTAGTCTGTCTTTGAGATAATATTTTACTGTTACTGACGGAACAAGAAAAAAAAAAAAAAAAAAAAAAAAACGAAAAAAAAAAACGAATTCTGTCTGTGAATTGCAGAGATAAAAGAACAAGCAAACGTATTGAACATACAAACGTGCAGAGGCACACTCGAACACACTTACAAATACACACAGAAAATCATTCAGTAAAATGCAATGCAAATCTACCCAAATCAACTAATCCCTATCTCTTGTCTACGGTTTAGACTTTTCTTGATCCTAAACCGCATCTGAGTAAAACAGAGGCTGGTTAAATGTTTGTGATAATTCCAAAACCACCATATTGCCCATCTTCTTACCAAAGAATTCTTTCCACTTCGATCAACAATTTTCTGTTCAAAGTTTCACATGATTGCCAGAGATTTGTTTGGTGCTAAAGTTAATGTCTATAGCAGACATATAGAGAAAGAGAGGAGAGAGAGAGGAAGACATGAGAGAGAGAGAGTGTGGGGTAGATCTCCAAGATGATTTTCATAGAGATTACATTGATATTGTCTAGGTAAAAATTCGATAAAGGATGTAAGTGGATTAAGTTACAGATTAATTGTTAAGCGTCTAATGCAGGATCGCTAATCCGTTCGGTAAAGTATTGTAGATTTGTCGTTTCTGTTTTCAGTGCGTTCGTGTCTGTGTTTTTTACATTTATTTTTCGATTTTGTAGGAAGGTGCCTTTCTTTTATCTTTGGCTTTACTTGATTCTCTCTGACAAAATTATTGCTCTTAGGAAGGATAAAACGGAAAGAAATGGCTGAAACTGAAGGTCTGGCGCACTGAAATGACTAATATAACCAAGTTTGTCTCTTCACTGATTCGTGTTCAAATCTCTTTCTATCCCTCTTTGGCTTCAAATAATAGAATATTAACACAACACATCAATAAGCATTTATGGTCAGATATCGATTAAAATGGCTGTATACCTATTTCATTTGTGCTCGATCTAAAAAAAAGGTATCTAGAAATAGTAACCGAATTTGCCTCAATCCACATAATCATGTTAAAAGAAAACAACATATTAAATAGTTGAATGTACGATACGTGATGCCAAAACAAGAATAACAGAAATAATGACATTAGAGAGAGTCGTGCAGGAAGATGTTTTTTATTATAGGACGGTTACGTTGGAACTGACAGGATTAACAGCAACAGTAACAACTGTTTATTTGTACTAATGTACCACCATCACCACCATCACCACCACCACCATCTCTTCGTCTTATTTTTCTTCTGTTTCTCCTCTTAATTATATGGCAGTTATAGGGCTGTATAGGGCTCTCAGAAGTATTGTGTTCAAATGTGCCCGAAGGCATACTTAAAATTAAATCTCTTTCGTAGTGGGGTCGACACTATCAAATTAAATCTCACCTCACGATACCTGTTCTTGTACCTATGTTTGAAATTAATAACATTATTACTGTACTGGCTAAAGGTAATTGGTAGGCAGAATCCTTAGAGCGTAGAACACAATGCCTCGCAGTTTCTCTTTTGGCTTTTCACGTTCTGGGTTCAACTTTGCCTCTCATAGCTCCCAGATAGCTAAGTACCAGTCACGTACTGGAGTCATTGGTATTTACTGACACTAATTCCCTTCCCTCAAAATTGCTGGACTATTACCAAACAATTATTTCTGTCATGAGTGATGCAACTGGAAAATGATAGTCGTAATAACTCCCAATACTTTAGTTACCTTTATGCTCTGAGTTAAAATCACAACAAGCTTAACTTTACACTTAATCTCACCAAGATCGATATTTAAAATTTATAGTCGTTACTGGTGTCCTTTTATTTTTTTTTCCAAGTCATCACTGCTCGAGCAGACCTAAGGTGTTATCCGAGGTGTTTAGAGATTTATATTGGAATATATACCATTTCTCAAGGCAGCAGGTGGAGATGATTCCAAGGAAAATTAACTGGTGTTTCAAGCAGATCTATCAACAATGTCATATTCCTGTTTGACTGGTTTACAGTAGCTGCTGAATATTAAGGTCGCTGTTGCTTAGAATCTATGGTAACCATGTGCAAAAAGCTACAGTTTCTAAATCTGGAGTTTTTGCAGGTGGTTAATTGAATCAAAGAGTTGGACGAAACTTGGGCATATGTTTCCAAGTTTTATGATTTCAATATTTAGGTTTGGCATATTGATGACAAATGATGTCGCTGTTCGGTAAATCAGAAGTCACAGAAACTTGCTTGATTCCTAAAATACTTTCTCATATTTATCTTACGCTCAACACGAAATTATCGTGGCTACTTATCTTTTGTAAACAGATATCCAGATATCTATCAATATCTCCGGTATTATTGCACTTACGAACATACAATGTATTAATGAGAACTTTTATGTTTTCGCATGAGAAAATATTAGTAACGTATATATATATATATATATATATATATATATATGCGTGGTTGTGTGTGTGTATATATATATATATATATATATATATATATATTCATATGTTATATGGATACTCACATATTATATATATATATATATATATATATATATATATATATATATATATATACACACACACACACAACCACGCATATAGGTGTCTGTATGTATATCAGTTATAAGCATACACGTACATATGTGTATACATGGACACACAGAGATACTGACGCACAATCACATACACACACACACACACACACACACACTCACACACACACACACACATACACTTATCTATCCGTCCATCTGTCCATCAATCTGCCAATATACCATTCTTTAGTCTGTCCAAATACGTCTCCAATTTCAATGATAGCAACACACTGACTTCCGGTAGTATGTAATTCAACCAAATATTTTCTGGAGGACAGTGAATTATGGAATTAAGATAATTGATTCTGTGTCTTTTGTTATATGTCATTTCGGTGAAGTTCTACTGCATTTAACATCGTTAACAATTGTTGTTCATGTGCATGTTACTGATGTTGTTGTCACTACTTTTGGTGTTGTTGTTTATTGGTGATGGGGTTGTCGCTGGTGGTGGTAACGATGGTAATGATCTCGTTATTGATGGTGATGGTGATGGTGGTGTTGTTGTTATTGAAATCTTTACATCGAAGATAATATGCAAAAATGCTTATGAATATGATTAATTACGGGGAGAAATTAAGCTTTCACAATATTTATTACATAATGCGTCAGTGCATTTGGCACATACACGCGCGCATGAATATGCGTATTTCACAGTGCTTGTATGTATGTATAAAAGTATATATATATATATATATATATATATATATATATATATATATATATATATATATACATATACATATGTATTCCTATCCATAGATACGTGGGTACAGAAAGGCATACATTTGTGTGTATATATATATATATATATATATATATATATATATATATATATATATATATATATATATATATATATATATATATACATACATATGTTTACATACATATATTTACAGAGAAAATAGAGAGAAAATGAGGAAAAGGGTGAATGGTGTGTGCAGAGTGATGTAGACAGCTAAATACTTATTACATATTATTTATGCATTGGCAGCATCATATCCGTTGTTAGCCACGCGCATGTACACAAGAATACACGCATACACACACTTGTAGAGAGTCTCGTAGTCATAGCTGCATTTAACAAATCTTATTTATAATTTACTCTTTACGTTTAAAATGTATCAACTTTATACATGCATAAATGCATACCTCACACACACATACACGCACACACACACAACACACACACAACACACACATATGACAGCATCAGCGCCAAGCAATGATGGAGGAATAAACGAACCTTTGTTTACTTAAAATATGTTTGTGACATGTCTTAATCTCTAAAGGCAAAATTTACTGTAGAAAAGTTTCTCTCTGATGGTAAAAAGTGTGAAAAAATACCATATCTGCTCATTGCTTGCCCCTATCGGATTTTCAGACACCCGTTTCTGACTCTTTTGTCTTCCATTATAGGAAATACCGCAAAGAGATAACCCTAGGCAGATTCAAAGTCGTAGATTTACCTAAAAGTCTGTCAACACCATTGACTGAGTGACGCTACTCGACCGCCTGGTGGCATAAATATAAAAACATCAGCACCAAACATCTACGAAGAATAGACGAACTTTAGTTTACATAAAATGTTTGTAACCTATCTATCTATCTATCTATCTATACATCTATCTATCTATCTATCTATCTATCTATCTATCTATCTATCTATCTATCTATATATATATATATATGTGTGTGCTTGTGTGTATGTCTCTATATATAGAGAGAAATGCATGCGTGTATGTATATGAAAAGAAGAAGGTTAAGGTGAAAAAGAAAAGGAAGAACAAGAACAAAGACGAGAAGATAAAGAATAAAAAGAATAAGAAGCAGAAGAAAAAGTAGTAATAGTAGTTGTAGTTTAATTGAAGATTCAAACGCTGTGACCGGTGACATTAGCACAAAAGTTCCCCGATTTTGTCAGAATTGTATGAAACTGTTAAAATACATCAGAGAAGAGAAATGAATGGAAAAGTTCGAAAAGATTATGCAGCGAAGATGTAGACAATTGTATGCAATAGTGTGTTGAAAGTCAGAAATGAGATTAAAGAAAGAGATACCTCATCTCTCCTCAGTAAATTGCATGTGAGCCTAATAAATTAGAAGTGAAGTGCAGAGTCGAGATAGCAATATTAGAATACTGCTGACTACGCTAGAGAAGTAGAAGTGATAGGAAATATTTTCCATACATACACGGAGGTATGGCTCCTAATACATGTGCAGAGCATTTATAAAGTATTGAATGTGATTCTTGGTACATTACTGAGGAACAATCGAAGCTAAATGAAATTTATATGATTTGGAAAATAGAAAATACTAAAAACAAAAACAAAAAGCAACAACAAAACTTCATGTGTAGATTTACGAAAGTAATCGTTTACAAATCACTAAGTAATTACAGTGGTTGAGTGAAGGGTTAAATGAAGATAAAGCAACTAATGAAAGCTTAACGAGAGATACAAATGAAATCGCAGCAAAATAGAGTTGTCAACCCGTTGAGAGGTAAAACTTTACATGGTCAGCTTTTGGGGCAAAGAGCAACTGAGTCAGTTTGAAGGTTAGTAATAGAAAGGGCTAGAAAAGATATGAGAAAACTGTAGCACACGGGACTCTCTGAGTGGCACACCTAACGAAACATTACTTTCAAATATGGAGGAGCACGTCTTGTCCGGTGGTGAGCTATTTCTCATGGGACCCGCTCTTTCAAAAAAAGGTCGCCCGTGTCTGCTCCAGACTAATTTTAAAACTCAAGATATATGAGTTGGCAGTATACTCACTTAATCAATTCGGCCATTTTATCATTAGAATCACAAAATAATGCAAAAAAAGACAAAAAGTGAAAGAAGCCGTCACATACACACAAGCAAATATACACACGCGTGTTTGAATTTAAATGATCAAAATCTACGCTCTGTCACCGGAGAGAAAAATTAGCAATATAAAAATTAGGTTCAAATTCAAGACTCCTTTCGGTAAAAATAATTTCCTAGAATACTTTTATCAGTTAATTCACACGCATCCTCTCAACCCACCCTCTACAAATTATAATTTCAAAAAATTCAAAAATGTGGACTTCTAGGAAATATAAAAAACATCTTCCCCCTTCGGACAAGTTCAATAAATTTTATTGTATAATGAAACAAGTCGTTCATCTTAAGCGCACACTATACAATTAGCATAAAGAAATAAACCTTCATATCATTTCTGGTTTCATGATTCCTGGAAATACAGATATCCACACATAATTATTGGATCGTGTTGACAGTTGTAGCAATTGAGCAATACTCTCTCACTTCCATATCAAAATGAAAAATACACACTGTAAGAAGCCAACTGATCTGTGAGGATGTCACATTTACGTGACCCTATGCCATTTTTCACACACTAACAAGATAATCAAAGTAAACTCCTGAGATACCAAAGTAAACCAACAGGAAAACATAATTTTGAGAATCGTTGCATCAGTATAAACCTGTACAGAAATTACGCTTTCAGTGTTCGCCCCACCTGCCGCTGGATAACAGATGTGTGTGCGTGATTAAGTCCCTTTAACTTAGCGGTTCGGTAAAAGATACAGAAGAAATACCGGGCTTTAAAAAAACAACAAAAACAAAAAACTAAGCCCTGGGGGTTGATTCATGCAACTAAAAATACTTCAAGGCGGTGCTCGAGCATGGCCGCAACGTAATGACTGAAACAAGTGAAAAATAAAATACATCGGGTACATTCCTACAATAACTGGATTAATGCGCCAAATTCAGGTCCTAGGAACTGCAAGAGATTGTGCCGTGGCAGTGTTCAACATGTGGGAAATATGGTAATTTTTAAGATTAGAAAATTAGAAAGAAATCATACATTTGGACGGTACAACAGTCAAGAAGTAGAATAAAGAATTGTCTGGTTCTTATTATTACAACCTCAGAAGAATGGAAGTCAAAATAATCCCCAATGGAATTTGAATTGAGAAACTAGAATAACTGACGAAATAAATGCTGAAGTGTGAAAACGCTAACGATTCTGCATTCCACAAAAGTATAATAAGAATTAGAGAATGAAAATAACAAACACGACGACGACGGCGACGGCGATGACTACGATGACGACGACGGTGACCGCGGCGATGACGACGAGGAGGATGACAGCAGTTCTGGTAACTGTGGTTATGTTGGTGTTGGTGATGTTGGTGGTTGTGACTATGGCGACGAATATAATGAAAAGTAAAATGCAGGACGAAGAAATTTGGAAAGTAGCGCGAATGAAACAAGTTGAGGAATCATGAAGGGTAGAAGAAAACAAACGAGAAGACTCAATAATGTTTCTCTCCCCTCCGTCTCTCTCCCCTCCGTTTCTCTCCCCACTCTCTGTCTCTCTCTATCTATCTTTCTCTCTCTACCTATCTATGTATCTATTTATCTCTCTTCCTCTCATACGCACACACACATACGTATATATATATATATATATATATATACATGTGGGGACATATACAGAGGTACATGCACATATATTTATACTCGATACGTATACATATGTATGAATAAATATATATACACACACAAGCACACACACATACACACATATATATAAACATATATATATATATATATATATATATATATATATATATATATATATATATATATATATATATATATATATATATATATATATAACACGCAATGTTGTCCTCTGTTGAAAGTACTATCAAGAAAATGTCACCAAAATAGCTGGTTGCTGTGTTATCGTCCATACCTTTTATATTTTTATCCTCTGAATCTGAATAAATGTCGAACAACGTGAATGTATCATTCTTTTGAAAATGTATTGTTTGTTGATCAAACAAAATGGTGGTCATGATTCTTTTCCGAATAACTGCCATTTTGAAATAGTTGTGTCAGTCTGCAGGGGTTCCATCTATTGTACAATATAACTTCATGGCTATTTGGTACGCTTCTTGATGTGTTCTCAGACAAATAGACTAGAAGAGATTTTTGAACGAGTGAAGCGTTCTTCCTGGAATGTGCTTATTTCTGAATATGTCCGTCTACAGATTTACCAACAAGTGTGTTTATGTGTTTATATATATATATATATATATATATATATATATATATATATATATATATATATATATATATATATATATATATATATATGTAATCTCTATATCTACCTCTCTATACACTGATATACATAAATAAAAGTGTGTGTGTGTGTATGTGTGTGTGTATGTGTGTCCAGTTAAAATGCTTACCAGCATTTCGTCCGTCTTTACGTTCTGGGTTCATGTCCAGTCGAAGTCGACTCTACCTTTCAGCCTTTCAGAGCCGAAAAACTATGTGTGGAACGGGTCAGTGGCTGCTCATTCGATGGTCACGTTCTAAAATTTTCTAAAATTTTCCAAAATTCTTGTGACGGAAAAGAACATACAGTTCTCACTGGTAAAAATGAAGATTTTAAAATGGAGAGAGAATTTCGAAGGATTGGTTTGGATCAGAGCTATAACACCTTTATGTGATTTGGAGCTATGGACATTAATCCGGCAAGGACCCTTCAATTTCTTTCTATCTAAAAAGTAGCTTATCACAACATTTACGCGGTATTATTTTAGATTCATCTGCATTGAGATTACCGTTCCCAAAAGATTTTTTATCTATTATCTTTCTATACACATTATATATATAAATACTACACACGCGTTATCTTTAGGAATTTGTGTGTGTATATATATATATATATATATATGTGTGTAAACGTAAGTAACAGAATTATTTTAAAAGATTTTTATCTCTTTTTAATATTCCATCCACATCACAATCTTCTTCCGTTGCTAATCGTTTTTTTCTTTCTTGAACACCACCCACATTTCTCTCTTTCCTTCCCCCATCACGATCATCATCATCTTCATCTTCAAGCTGCACCACCTTACCTTACCCCACGTCCCCCACTTAATTTTCCACAATCTTTTCTTTTCCCGCCTTCTCACCCACTTACTCAATTGTTTTTTTTGTTTTTTTTTCTTTTTGTTTTAGTCTTTTATGATTTAACATTTTCTATTTTACCCTAGCTCGATCACGTGACCACACTATTGCTCAGGCACCGAGAATATGTCTCTCAGAATAGCAAAGTAGAAAATAATAGCACACACACACACAAACACACACACACACGCACACAAAGACACACACACATACGTGCATATAAATATGTATGTATGTGTGTGCGTGATTGTGTGTGTACTTATGTACTTATTACATATATGTGTATATGCCACACACACACATACATGCACGCGCTCATATATATTTATATATATATATATATATATATATATATATATATATATATATATATATATATATATATATGCATATTATTTGAATCGAATCATTTGATCGGTTTACGCATATTTAGCCATCAATTACCGATTCTAAAAGTATCGGAACGTTTTACATTGAAATGAATTTTACACGAATATCTGAACTGAACCTATCGACATGGTTTTAAGAAGTACGAATCCATTGTCACCGGCGTTCATATGAAATGAAATATTGTAATAATATAAAATAGTCTGTGTGTGTTTGTATGTGTGCATTCACCTTTACACACACACACACACACACACACACACACACACACACACACACACACACACACACACACACACATCTACACATCTATACATTGTATATCATTCATCATGCGTACCTGACTTTGTATCCTCAATAGCGAGTGCACATTCAGTGCCTTCTTTCTGACATGAATAACTTATTATCCTCGTCAACTAAACGACTTTATTAAAGAATATAAAATGAATGAAATTAAATAAAAGAAAAATTATCAGAAAGAAAAAAATAATGAGCGAAATAACTAAAATATGAAATAAAAAGACGAATGAATGAAGAAATGAGAGAAATGAAAGGAATGAGAGCGGAAAGAAATATAGACTTCTTTACATATTGTTAACAATACCAAGTGTTATTTATGGTTGTAGAGCACAACTAAATGTCAGAGAACGGGATGTCTTGGGTTGAGACGATCAGCTCAGAAATTTAGGTATGTACGTAAATGTGCATACACTCTGCATACATACACACATACATACACACACACACACACACACACACATACACACACACACACACACACACACACACACACACACACACACACACACACACACACACACACATATATATATATATATATGTAATATACACATACATACATATATACTGACAGATAGATAGATAAATAGAGAGAGATATAGACATACAATCGTGCTTACGAATATACAGTCATATAGAAAGACATAAACATATGTATACAAATTCGTATATAATGTATATCTATATATCTATATATATATGTGTGTATATATATATATATATGTATATATATATATATATATATATATATATATATATATATATATGTATATGTATATGTGTGTATATATATGTGTGTAAGTATATATGTGTATATATGTGTATGTATATATTTATGTATGTGTGCATTTATATATGTGTATATGTGTGCATGTTTATATGTGTATATGTGTGTGTGTCTACATGTGCATACGTACATGCACACAGTGTCCAGTTATATTCACAACGTTTGCAAGACTGCGCATGCAATTGCTTAAGGGATGTACATCATCAGATATAGCCACGTACATTTACACACATAATTACACATATACATACACACATACACTCATCACCTCCTCCACATCGCAATGTACACTCTCATATATATAGCCTGGTAATAAATTTTTAATATATCTTCAGGTATACCTACGTAGCAGTACAGATATTAGGTACAAGTAAAAATGGCTACAAGTACTTTCTTATATATATATATATATATATATATATATATATATTTATATATATGTATATTTACATACACACACTCACGCAAACACACATACACACAAATGCGTACATCTATATATATATATATATAAATATATATGTATATATATATATGTGATTCTGAGTGTGTCCGTGGTGGGGTGTGTACATAAGTATCTGTGAGTATACACACACGCACACACACATATAGGTATAAGTGTGTGTGTGTTTGTGTGTGTAGACGAAGCTGTAAAGCTTAGAAAACTACTTCCATGTACTAAATATATGGTTTTCTTGCCAGTTAATTTTAGTCGTATAGAATCTATTATGAAATAAAGTTGCAAGACTGGATAATACATTTGGAGAGTGAAAAACTGCTTTCTTTCGTTAGAATAATGAAATTTTCGCGAAGGCTCTAAAGAAATATCTATAATAGATGGACCTAATTATCTCTAAATAACTTTCTACCTCTCTCTCAATCCCCCTCTTTTTTCTATTTCTCTCAGTCGGTCTCTCATGACTATCTATCTATCTATCTATCTATCTATCTATCTATCTATCTATCTATCTATCTATCTATCTATCTATCTTTCAATCCATACATAAACACAAACATATGTATATTTATTTATATTTATTTATATATATATATATATATATATATATATATATATATATATATATATATATATATATATATATATATATATATATATATATATATATATATATATATATGTATGTATATATATATATGTATATATATATATGTATGTATGAATGCATTTATAGCTAGCTAACTTACGCCTATCTCTCTCTCTCTCTCTCTCTCTCTCTCTCTTTCTCTCTCTCTCTCTCTGTAGCATATATTCCAGTATATATATGTGTATGCGAGTGTATGCATGCGTGATTGTGCACATAAAAACTGCATATACATGTGTATTTGTAAATGTCAGTATCAGCATCAGTTTTCTCCATAAACGAGATGGTATCAAAATGTTTCCGGACTAGTTCTGTAGGGCGCCAACAGATGACAGCACAGGGAAGCTAGCAGTAACTTTCAAGATGCAGTGTGCCGAGTGACATCGCTGTGTTGACTTCACAGCTTTTGAAATTTTTGCTATTGTGATCACATGTATACTGTAGTGTGCGATTGTGCCATGAACTGGAACAAAGAGCCAACGTGACATCTTGTGTTAAACCTGGGAAGTATGTTACAGAGCGATTGAGCATGCTTCGGCAAGCTTAAGGCAATTGATCATAGGGAATGTTTCGAGTGATACGGGCGCTTCAAAAGCTGGAGAACGTCCCTGGAAGACGATAACAATCCAGGAGTGTCTCTCCCGGAAATGTGGTATTGTGCATCGAAAATCGTCCCCATGGGCCAGACCGTCAAAGAAAAGTTCACACGAGATGTTTTGAAGCATACGTGGAAAGGTATTCGATGAAATGGCCAGATCACTGGAGCGCGAAGAATTGGTTTCTTTACGACGAAAATGCACCGCCACAGAGCTCGCCTCACTCGTTAGTTTCTCGCCAAAAATAACACGGTATCACTTCCGCTTTCACTCTATTCACCAGATTTAGTGCCTGAGGGCTCTTCCTCGAGATGAACTGAAAGGTCGCCGTGTTAACTCCGTTGTTGAGCTCCAACGTGAATCGCAGAAGGTTTTCGATTAGCTTACAGAAAGCGAAATGGAAGCCGAATTCCAAAAGTGGAAGGAACACTGGTACCGCTGTATTTTTACGCAATGTGACTATTTCGAAGAAGGTGATAATAAAACTTAGGCAGCTACATATAGAAATATAGAAATATCATATTTTATATATTCTTGATTTAATCCTTTAAATAAACATTGTGCTAACATGCATCTATTTATTCACAGTGTGATGTAGGTGCATCGCAACATGAGTCTAAACATGTGGAGCTTAAATTATTGAAATCGAAACAATTATGCAATAATTGTCCTTAATAAATAATGCATTCCCTATTAATGATGGTTTTAAAATATATGATGTGGCTTCTCTTATTCTCGGAGAAGTAAAATATCGCTTTACGTTATTTTATTATTTTTGTTTCTATTTTGAACAAAAGATCGGATTTGGTGAATTCCTCCTGACATGTACGTCAACATTCGCTGAATAAGTTCTTATTTCCAAGTAATTTCCAGCATTTATATCTCCCATTATAAAATTGCCGAAAGAAATTTACTGTTACTTATCAACGATAAAACTCATTAATAGTATCAATCTTGTTTTTGTATGATTTACACATAATATACCGAGGACCCGAAAATATTCCGTGTTTTTAGATAATATGTCACATAGTTTGCGTAATTAAATAAATGAATCTGTTCGAATGTTCTAACAGTTTTTCTCACTCAATTAGTTTTCGACAACTAATAATATCTTCATTGTTTTTGCATAGATATATAGTCCGTAATTGCTCCGCTATTTTAATCGTTTGAATAAGCGGCAACGTTAAACTCAATGTGTCAAGAAAATTATGCCACTTATTGTGTGTGTGTGTGTGTGTGTGTGTGTGTGTGTGTGTGTGTGTGTGTGTGTATCTATGTGTGAAAATACATATTTGTGGCATTTGTATTTTTGTGAGTATTTAATTTTGATAAATGGGGATATTGTATTGAAATTCATAATTAAAACGCAAAGTCAAGTATTTTCTCTTCTTTTTTCTTTTTTGTTAATGATGAATCATCGTTACAAAAGTTGGTTTGAGATATTTTCGATATTTCTGCTATTTTGTAACCTCGCTATCATAAAGAATATCACATTGTACAATTTTACTAATTGTTCAGTTCAAACCTGTCACTACTCAATACTTGATTCGATGTTATTCTAATACATTTCTTCCTAATTTGCAAATGCTGTTATTTCAGTTTGGCTATATATCGATGCGTCAAAACCACATTAATGAATATATCGATAACTGTGTGAGATGTTGACGCACCAAGGAATAACTGTGCCTGGTTGATGAACTGGAAAAACTAATCAGTGATTGGTGAAAACTTTGAGAATGAGGAGTATGTAGAAGACATTAAGAGAGTTCTGTATCACCTTGTATGAAAGATTGAAACAAATATATAACACACGATGATGTTGTCATCGCCGCCATTGTTGCTGTAGCTGTTGTTGTTGTTGTTGGTTTCGTTACTGCTGTATAGCTTCAGGTCAACTCTGCTTGAACATACCAATGAGGATAGCAGAACTAAAATTGAAGACATGTCTGCTTTCACCATCCTGTTTTTTTTTCTGCATTGGGATCTCAAAACCGTATTATCTAATGCTCATGCTACTAACTCTTTGCATGCCTGAAGCATTTTTCTAAGTTTCACTTAATCGTTCATGCATGCTTTTAGACTGTTAGTTGGCCCTTGTTTCGTACGTTCTGAGTAAGAGAAAGCTTGCCTTTCATAAGTCCTATGTTACCTGAGTAATTGAAAGAAACTGGGAATATGCATCATATGTAATCCATGGTCAACAGGGAAGTATTCTGCATATCACATGCGGTGAACAGACAAAGAGTTAAACAGTCAGATAAGATATGGGAAAAATTTCGTTACAATTTCTTACACCTAATGACGTACTCGTTGGGTCATTGGACGAAAGCTACTTTCTAAATTCCAGTCCGTTTTAACAGTTGAACTATCGTTCTAAATGGTTTGGAAAACCAAAAGATTGGGACATTCCAATTAGCTAGGAATTAAGGAAAATTTCCAAATTTATTGACATTATATAAGCTCGGATGTGAAGTATATTAGGAGAAAAGATGTTTCTTTTCGTTTTTTTAATAAACAATGTTCATACTACTTTTGAATGAATGGCCGATACCAAAAGAAGTCGATGAAACTGAGACGGTGGGGAGTGATGATATTGTTGGTACTGATTATAATTTTGGTGTAATGTTTGTGAATCGTTTGTGCTTTTGGAGCTAAAGGTGCTGTTTGCGATATGGACTCGTCTCCTGTGTTAAATGTATATTTAAGTGAAACCAAATTGTTGTCATTTTAACATGTTTCAGATCTAAACTGAATAATCAGTCAAATGCAAATCAATATCTGGCCCTCAGAACTGTTAGAAATAGAACTCAAAACTGCCAAAGACCAGCTAATGTTAGGATACGAAGGCTACGTTGCATTTCTAATTAATGCTTGAAAACTGACAGCACGGCCTTGCCTGGAATTAATTTTCTCATGGATCCTTGATATATTACTCAGTTGATGACAAACAATATCAGGCAACAAATATTGATAACTAATCAATATTTCTTATAAGGTAAGATAATATTGGTGATGATTCATGTTTATTAATTATTATTGATCTGATATATAATCGAGCATTTATTTACTTTTGCATTTCAGTCTTTGGTCCCTAAAATCTCGCCCGCTCTACAGTGGGTTTGTCACACAAAACGAGCGAGGTGTACCACACCTCCACTCAAACACATCTAACACTTTCGTGTTCCTTCCACTAGGCATTCAAACTCTGAATTTTCCATATCCTGGACGAACATCATTACTCACTCCTTCTAAAAAATCAACCATTTGTAGTACCGTTACCCTATCGATTTACGACCGTTAACCGCATCAGTTCAACCTTTCTAAGAGACCATTCGGAGGTCGTGGCCACCACCTTTTCTTCTTGAATAAACAAGCAAAAAGACACAGAGAAAGAAGTGCATATATAAACATTGTTTAAACCAAACAACAAAGAAAGAAGATAACACAACGCCCAACTGGAGGAAACGAAGTTTCTTCCTCATCGTACGAAATTTCTGCTTCTGTCTTTGAAAAAAATATGTATCCTTAATGCAAGGCGTCACAAGATGGTATCCGAACCTGCTAAGATTAGCCATGAAAGCTTCCCGTAATTCACAGTTTGCTATCTTTGAACACAGATAGAGACACGCTTACGTTTCTTGCACGTAAGAAAAAACTCCATCATTAATTCTGGATCGTGTCCAGTCAAACCTATTTTCCTTATGAGTTCTCCCTAGATTGAGCAATATCAACACAACAACAACAAAATATTCCTTAAAGTCAGTTTAATATAGTAAAGTTTTTTAAACTATATTAATCTACTAAAATGCATGATTACTAGAAGTTACATACGACTAAGACTTTGAAGAACAGGGAAACACGAATCTTGTTGAAATGTTAATAACGATCATTCTAGATTGTCAACTGAGAAAAGATCGTCCAAGTGATATCATTCTACAGGATCTCCAAGACAAATAGGAAAGAATGACGAGATCATGATATACAGACAGGATACTCATCCAAATGTTTAAACCAGAATCGACTATATATTGTAAATAGCAACCATCGGGTGAGGTGTAAAACCAGACAACGAATAAAGTGAACCACCCAAATGTAGATAAACGCTATTTAACGTTTTATCACAAGGGTAATCTACTCTGTTCAGGGACAATATTTTGGATCGACTCGGTAGAGGAA
>NC_142942.1:19150663-19168163 GCF_046866305.1 Octopus bimaculoides | reverse complement strand
TCTATCTATCTATCTATCTATCTATCTATCTATCTCTCTATCTGTCTGTCTGTCTGTATAGATTTATATTCGAAATCATCTGGTTTATACTGAAATCTTAGAACATAATTCACATTTGTACGCCTAACACACGTTCAAAATTATCATATTTCCGTATACACAGACAGACACGCGTTATATGTGTGTGCGTATGTTGGAGTATGTTGCTGTTTTGTATATGTGTCTACGTACATATATGTATATGTATGCATGTATACATACATATATATATACATTATATATATATATATATATATATATATATATATATATATATGTATGTATGTATATGTATATGTATATGCATATATGTATTTATTTATGTATTTATAAATACATGTGTGTATAGCACGTGTGTTTTGGTGTATATTTACAAGTATTGTACATCTTATACGAGTAGTATAGCCATGCATATACATAAACACATGCGGTCATATTGCAGGAAGCTCGCGTGTGTATATATGGGAAAAATTGAAATGGACAATTTCTTAGCCCTTTTCTAAAGCAACACGTAAACCTGATATCAATCGTAGCTTTTGAAATCAAAGAATCTACAAAGAATAGCTTCTCCTTTCATTCTCCGCCGTTTGGTGACTGGTTCCATACCCGGTATTATAATCTCTCATGGAATAAATATATATATTAAACTTTGGATTTTACGACTTGTAAGATTTATGCAGAGAGCTATGGAATAGAAGCAGAATACATTTGACGCGTTTGAGGTTTATTAATGTTCCCTTAAGAGATGAAAAATTAAAGTTTCCAGTCCTGATCCAGGCGAATGGCCCTTTTCTCGTCACGTTAGGTAATTCCTGTTCTGAAAGTTATACTATAACAACCAATTTCTTGCCTTTTAACTGTATTAAGTCCATCCCATTGAGACGTCCGCTCTTCTCATCGAAATCCATTCCATTTTATGAGATTATTGGAAAGTTATTGTTATGTGATTAGTTTAGTTGGGGTACTGCCAAATCTATGGAAGATTTATTTTTGTGATACGATGTGAGATATTTGTGGCAATGTTCGCATTTACCGTTCAAATCTTCATACATTTCATATGGTTTCTCATGGCAGGCATTATTCTGTAAAAGGATGCAATGTAATATATATGACACTGTATATTAAATGTATATGCTTAGGTTTAAAGCTATGAAGCAGTAACAAGTATTGCCAAAGAAAATGCTTGCCTTATGAGCAGTGTATAAATGCTGAACATTATATATTTTGATGATAGGAAAACATTGTTAAACGATAGTGTAACCTCTACGGCTGTTTTTGTTGTTGCTGTTGTTGTTGCTGCTGTTGTTTAGCCACGGGTTAGTTTTGCTTCTGTAGGCTGATGATTAAAGATAGAACAGCTGTAAATATTTCGTTTTAATGTCAAGTTGAATGTACACGAGGCTACAATGTCAAGCAGGAATTACTCAACTTATGATGTGATTTAGGAAACATTACCTAGTATATCTTGCAGCGAGAACGACCATTTACAACCTCTCTCTTTCTCTTCCGCACGATCTGTCTCTTCCTTTCTCTCTCTCTCTCTCTTTCTTTCTCTCTATCTCTCTTTCTTTCTTTCTCTCTCTCTCTCTCTCTCTCTCTCTCCCTCTTTCTCTGTCTCTCTCTCTTTCTCTTCCTCGGTCTCTCTCTTTCTCAAATACACACAAGCACATAAGCACACACACAGACACACAGACACACAGAAATACACACACATACATACGTAGAGTAACTTCGTGATTTGCATAGACGTAATTCACGCTACTAGAATTTTTGACTCGAATGAAACACAACAAAATACTCATTTTGAGAAGTTTACATATATAGGGGCAAGCGGAGCTGTGTGGTAAGTAGCTTGCTTCTCAACCGCACGGTACCAGGTTCAGATCCACTGCTTGGCGCTTTCGGCAAGCGTCTTCTTCGAGCCGACCAAAGCCTTGTGAGTGGATTTGGTAGGCGGAACCTGAAAGAAAATCCCCATGTATATATATATATATATACACGGTGCACTCACTTCTTCGGCCAACTGATTTCTCTAACGTTAGATTAACTTGCAAGTAGAATGGTATTCCTCCGTAGACAGGTGTTCCTTTAATACACTTCTTCAACAGGATCAATATGATTAAAATAACAAGGCCGGACCTTCGAATAACAGGTACAATCCAGATGGGACAGACGTAGAGAGAAAAAGAGAAGGAGAGAGAGAGAGAGAGAGAGAGAGAGAGAGAGAGAGAGAGAGAGAGAGAGAGAGAGAGAGAATGGGGACAGAGGGCGTGAGATGGGTGCGGGGAAGATCCGAAAATATAGGCATTCAGGGAAACATGTCGGAGGTGACTTATGAGACACTGGGAGAGAGGGGGAGAGGGTGTCTTGGAGAGGGAGAGGAGGATAGAGAGCATGAGAGAGAGAGGGTGAGTGACAGAAAGAGAGAAAGAAACAGGGAAAGAGAAGATCAGGGAGAAAGAGGGTAGTTCTTTTGTAATGTACCCTGAACTATGACAAATGTTTAAAATCTCAGCAGGACTGAATATCACAAGGCATTTTATCCCGGATGCTAGGGGGTTATGCCAAACTGAAATGATCACAATCTTGCTAATTAATTATCTCGAACTGAAGAATATGTTTTCATATCGAAACTAAGCTCGGGTTAAATTTTAAATACATTATTCTTTTACAAAATACAGATGAAATTCTTTAGGGGTTCGTATCAGTGATCTTGCAAGGGTTTCATTAAAAAATTCCAGCTCTGATTTTCCGACGTTTCTGTTTTCAGTTTCCAATTTTTTTTTTATTTTGTTTTTAGCAGTAGTAGATCTACGACTCCAAAATTTAATCTCTTACCCCAATCCCACTATTTTAAGGCGACGAACTTTAATTCGAGGAAAATATGACTGCCATTCTTTGCAAGGTTGTTGGCCACTTAGTTGTCTCTTCTTTGTCTCGCGACTAGGAGAGTGTTGTAGCGGTATTCGTCGCTGCCGTGTGAGAACCCTCGGATTTAAGCCTTTCATAGCATTAGATTTTCAACAACGAAGGATATTGGGAAAGAAATGAGATGTTCAGCAGATAGAGACCCTTTTAGCAGCGAAATATTCTACAGAAAATCGTTGTGTAATTTCGAACTTTTCATCACCGGAACATGTAGCTTATTTCTGTATAATATTCGATTTTCACAAAACCTACCACACGGATATAAACACACGCATGTGCACGCACACACAAACGCACACACAAACACACACACACAAGCACACACACATACACACACACACAAACACACATATATACATAGATTTTATATGTGTATTGGTATGAATGTGCGTATGTGTGCATTTATATATCAGGATGCTTCAGAATGAAGAATGAAGTACTTGCAACTGTTTCTTAATTCTTTCCGCAGTCAAATTAAATAGAGATAGAGTGTTGCGTGTGTATATGCGTATGTGCGTGTGCGCCTGTGCACGCACGTGTGTAAGTAGTTACATATTCAGATAACTATATATAAGGATAGCTATACGAACATACAGGCTGAAAGAGAGATAGATAGAGAGAGAGAGAGAGAGAGAGAGAGAGAGAGAGAGAGAGAGAGAGAGAGAGAGAGAGAGAAAGAAAGATACATAGAGAGAGCGAGAGAGAGAGAGAGAGAGAGAGAAAGAAAGATAAATAGAGAGAGCAAGAGAGAGAGAGAGAGAGAGAGAGAGAGAGAAAGAAAGAAAGATAAATAGAAAGATAGATAGTTGATAGATAGATAGATAAATAAATAGATAGATAGATAGACAGACAGACAAGGATAGACAGATGCAATCATACATAGTTAAATAGGTTGACAGAGTAATGAATGGACGTAGGACAAATAGGTGGATCAACAGAAGGATGGATGGATGGATGGATGGATGGAGAGACAGATACATACATCCATGCATACATAGTTACACAATCCCATGAATGAATAGATGAATAATCGGATGGATAGAGTGATTGCTGGATAGAGAGACACCCATCATTCCACCCGTCCATCCATCCATATGTGTTTGTGTGTGTATGTATGTATTATACATCTATAGATAGATACTTAGACGGTTGCCTAGATAGATAGATAGATAGATAGATAGATAGATAGATAGATAGATAGATAGATAGATAGATAGATAGACAGGCAGATAGATAGATAGAGAGATAGATAGATACAATGGTAGATAGACATGAACGTTCTAGATGAGAACGCAACGTCAGTGTGTGCTACTACGTGAGAATGTGTGCGTGTGTCTGTGCTAGTTTTCAATAAGCGGGATATCGAAATAATATCAACTGCTACGGACTGAAAATAGGTAGAGTCTATATCTTCTACGATCCATTCAGCCCAAAATAAATCAGTGGAAAATATCTCAAACATATCCGATAACACTTGTGGTCGATGCAGGATTTTTAAAGTAATATATTTCTTTTTATAGCAGCAGATTGGCGATTCTAACTACGTCATCGCGATTCTCTAAAAACGACCATGCACTGCAGTACAGAGTTGTAGAGTACATACATATCCCGAGAAATATATGCACATTGCTTGTATGCATCTATGTATGTATGTGCATGTATGTGAATTTAAACATACATATAAATACTTATATATTTACACATGTATATATAAATGAAATATATGTGTATGTATATATATATATATATATATATATATATATATATATATATATATATATATATATATATATATGTCTCGTGATGAACAACACTGTCGCATAATGTTATACATCGCCGGTACAATGCGCAATGTATCGTTTTAACTTTTGAATGAAGCCACCCTACCGTCCAGGCAATCAGGCGACCAAGCCGATTACCCCGCCCCCTGATCGTCTCGGGGCTACCCGTTTAGAGGTGAAAGGACTGGAGCAAACGTGAAGGCAAGTGCTTCGCTCGTGAACACAACACGTGGGCGATCTGTTAATCGAAATCATGATCCCACGATCAGATGTGCAGCACGGCTAAACACAAAACTACGCCCTTTCACACGCGCGCGTGCACAAACATGTATATATATAAATATATATATATATATATATATATATATATATATATATATATATATATATATATATATATATATATATATATATATATATATATATATATACATGAACTTCTCATCAGTTAAAATAAGGCTGCACTTTGTGATGGAGAAAAATAATGTAAACACACCAAGTTTGTCCATAGTGCTCCCTCTCTCTTACATTGATCGATGAAAGCTTGCATTTCGGGGCACAGTTATCTCCTCGTCAGCATTGAACACTCGAAAAAGGCACGACGAACTGATAACGGGAGATCTGGTCTCCCTTATATCACAGTCAAAATACTGTGACTCTTTGCGCTAATCGGTGATCCAGCTGTTATAAAATACAGATTACAAGCGCTAAATAGTGATGTGTACAATATAGAAGGTGAGTATCTAATCAAGTATGGAACATATTCAATGCTATAAGAAAGTCATTCTGTACATTTTGTCATGGAGAAAAACTTCCGCTATAAACAAATAGAAGTAAAGACATCGAGTCATTCCGGAATGTCAACATCCAGATCGATGAATACATTGCATTTCGGAGTAGTTATCTCCCCTTCATGCATGTACATCCACACATACACTCACACACACGCACACACACACACACACACACAGAGACACACACACAGAGACACACACACACACATGCATATATATATATATATATATATATATATATATATATATATATATATATATATATATATATATATATATATATATATATATATACATATATATATACATACATATATATATATATATATATATATATATATATATATATATATATATATATATATAGGTATATACATATATGTGTATATGTATATAAATATGTGTGTGCGTTTTTGTGTGTGTATATATATATATATATATATCTTATATGTATGCATACATACCTACTGATATGGGTGTGCATGTATGTGTGTGTGTGTGTGTGTGGACGTGTGTGGTTGTGCGTGTGTTCAATTTCAATCTGGCAAGCTCTCCACCAGCTGGTTATTAGTCATATTACCATACACGCGGAATGGCGCTTTCCCCGACACCATTCAACATTTTCTTTTAGCAGTATTCAGTGACCAGAATAATCAGATACTTATTAGAAAGTGGGAAATATTCGCAGATGCTGTGTTAGTTATTTCTTCTCAAAAATAACTGGAAGAAACAACGTCGTATCCCCAAATAGCCGTTCGACATGCTAGAAAAAGTAATCAAAATCCTCAGATCTTACATCACGACTTAACAGTCTTCAGGATTAAAAATCTTATGTGTAGCTACTTGGTTTGTAAGAAATAGGAATGACATCCCATTCAAATAAAGCACAAGAATCGTAAAACACACTAGGTGACAATGGTTAATGTAGTTCTAGATAGTAATGGTCACAGTTGGTACGCCATAAGCTATAGTTTAGCCCGATCAGAGCTGATCTGGTAATAAACAACATGAACTTCAACTTAGATGTACTAAAGTTATTTAAAGCAGAAAGTGTAAACAAAATAGGATCTGATAAGTGAGCAAAGAAACTTTTGTATGATGATACTGCTTACTAGACATATAAGCTACATCTCCCTCAAATCATTCCGATTTGAAACGAAAGGACATTCCTTGATATTCAGTATGTCTGGGAAAATAGAAACGACAGAAAATTGTGATCTCTGCAAATTTTGAGATTCTACATTTCTTTGTCGAAAGTAACTAATGTCAAACGGTTGACAATAAAAACAGTCATAGGTTACTCTCAGAGATGGTACCTATATACTAGCAGATCGACTGGGCCATTAAAATGTTAAATGTTTTTACAGAAATCAAATATCATCAAGATGGAGAGAGCACAGTAAAATTTTGTTGGATACACGTTGCTGGTTACGTAACCGGTTGTCAATAAATACATACATATATATATATATATATATATAATGCAATAACACCCGGAACCTGTAGGTCGTAGGTTCACATAGGTTTCGATAAGATAAAAGGCTGTAATTTACAACTAGACCCGGACGTTTCATTCTATTCCAGGTAGACATTTAATTTTGAAGGGCTAGAAGCAATCGGGCCGTAAGCAGGTACCGACTGCAGCGAAATAGTTATACGAGATTCCAATATGTGCTTTAGTACAACCACAAACAGATAATCACACATACACAAATTTACCTACACGAACACACACAAATCCGCATTTTTTCATGTTTATTTACATATGTTAATAAATATGTCTCAGTTTACATGTTAGATGAAAGAAATACAAAATACTAAAAGAGAAGTTTGCTATTTCAGATTTCAATTTGACGCTTCTCATATTGCATAGCAAAAGAAGTCTTAGAACATTAAATAGCAACGGAATGAAAACCCGGCTTAAAAATATGTGCATATTAGTCTCTATGAATAATTAAAACATGAGTATTTGAAGAATTGGATTTTGCTAAACAATGCTCTCACATTTCAAATAATGACCACATCATACTAAACACTAGCGTATCTCTTTTCTCAGTATTCACATCTGAATCAAGAAGACTAATACTGGAATAACTGACAAGGAACATTTTCCTAAATCACTTTTTATTTTGTTGGCAGGGGTTTATACAGGGATGACGGCTTACTCATATATAAAATCCTTCAACGGAAAGATAATGCGATTACAGTATTAAGCACCTGAATTCCAGCACTACACTAATCCAAAAGATTTTATGTTATATCAAATTTACTATAGAATCCCAACTGGCCCCTAAAATTATCACGTTTCTATTTCGCATTGGTCAGGAAAATATTCCTCATTCACATAGTTCATTGTGCGATACAACTATGACGTTGCCAAGTTTTTAGAGTCACCTCTATGACTACATTATAAATATAACAAAAATGCTTATTTAAAATGGTAAGATATAATTTCTTTGCTAACTACAAAAGGTTGAGTAGCTGTACAGTGGCTCCCATCATTTGTTGGGAAGCTATTTATGTGTTTTCATTTTACTGGAGCGCAACACATCCGTCTGGCAGTGAGTTGACGCAGGAATATTGCCAGACATTTTCTTACTCCTACGGCTGCTGTTGGTGTTGGTATTATTGCGTTGCTGTTGTTGCTGCTTTTTTTGTGGCTGTTGTTGTTGCTGGTGGTGTTGGTGTCGGCTTGAATGTTGTTTAAATTTTTCTATACTGTGTTGAACGAAATTACACTCGCTCCAGTGGTTTCATTGAAAATATCACAAGACCTGGAGTTGTGAGGTTGACGATTTAACGATGCAAAATGTCTCAGTGCACAGGAAGAGGAGGAAGTGTAGAAAGAAAACAATGAAAAAAGTTAGAGAAGTTACAAAAAATGACAGTAAATACTAAATATATAAACCAAACAAAAAAGAAAAAAAATTAAAAACTATAAAAGATATTAAAACGATAAAAGAATATAAATGTTTAAAAAACAGTAGTAAAATTTACTGAATAACAGAAACTAAAATAACGGTAAAACCCAAAATTAAATAATACAGAAAAAAACATATACATATACATATATACAGGCATACATACATATATACATACATACATACATATATATATATATATATATATATATATATATATATATATATATATATATATATATATATATATATATATATATATATATATACATATATATGCATGTATGTATGTATGCACATATACACAGACAGATAGGTTATATACAAAAATATATACACGCACATACACACAGTCACACACACTTACATACGCAAATATATATATGTAATAGTTGCATATATGCGTCTGTGTGTGTGTGTTGCGCGTATGATTATATACAAAATTATATATGTTTTGTATTAGCACTTATATTCAAAAATACTTGTACATACATTTGGGTGTGTCTGTATGTTGACATGCATATATACTTGTGTATATATATATATATATATGGTGTGAGTGTTAATATACGTAAAGTCTAGTTCTCTCTCTACATCTGGTATGAAATGAAACAGACTACATTTTTTTTCTGTAACACCCCCACCCATTCTTGAAAAATGCAAATTAACAGACAGAAGAAAAGATTTGTAATTTACTGTAAGCATTTGGTGATGTTGCTAGCTGACTAACTTGCAATTACCTACTCTATAATAACGACAACAATTCTTTCAATAACAAGAACAATAATAGTAATAATAATAATAATAATAATAATGATGATGATGATGATGATGATGATGATGATGATGATGATGATGTTGATGACGATAACAATAACTATTAATATTATTGTTGTTAATATTTCCTTTGTTCGTTGGTGGATTTGCTATTTATTTATTTCCCCAAAAATATTATCATCATCATCATCATCGTCGTCGTCGTCGTCCTTGTTGTTGATGCTGCTATTGTTGTTGTTGTTGTTGTTACTGTTTTTGCTGTTGTTGTTGTTATTGTTGCTGGTGTTATTATTATTATTTTTGACAAATTCTGTTTCTAGTATTTCAAAAGGGCTTTAATTGAAACACGGATCGATATTTAATCGATAAAAAAAATATCATTAAAAAAAAAAGAAAAAGGTAAAGCAATGAAAGCCAAGAACAGTAGCAACAACACAACCTTTAAGAACATTAACCACGACATCAACAATACCACCAACAACAAATACTACAACTAATACTATTACTACTATTACTACTATTGTTACCATTGTAACAATAACAATGCGAAAGGAAGCGGGTCCAACAACAACAACTGCGACCACAACAAACACGGCGCTACAATCCACAATAGCACCGCCACAAGAAGAACAAGAGGAACAATAATAAAATAATAACACCAACAAACGTTGACAATAGCAACAAGAGATACAACGCTATAATAACAACATTAATACAACAGCAGCAACAACAAAAACAGCAGTGACACCATCATTATCATTATGGAGAACAGTGAGAGCAAGAATAACAAAAGAAGATCCATTTAAAACAATGCCATTGTAGGATTCAATACAAGGCGTATTGTTTTTTTTTCTTCTTCATTTCCTTTTGCCAAGAATCACAAACTTGACGTGGATACTGTTGTTCTTGTTTGAAGTATTTTTCTCGAGTTGCTTGGTAGAAATTGTAGATTGACCCTTCTTCATCTTGCGGTATTCGATCCGCCTCCTTACGTACGGAGTTCAAATCTTACCCGGGCTAAAATTTCTCTCTTTTCTTTTCATCTTTCCCTAATCGATAAACTACAGAAACAGCCAAGCAAAGGGATATTGCTAAAAGCCATCATAGGCCTCCCCTACATTTCAAGGCCTACGTCTATGATAGAGGCAATTATTATCATTATTAGTATAATGTAGTAGTAGTACTGTTGGATTTGCAAAATCGTTGGGCACCCGTAAAAAAACCGAGTTATTGTCCCTGCTCTCAGCATTGTGACTTCTAATTCCATCGATGTCGACGTTGCTTTTTATCTTTTTGTGGTCGATAAAATAAGTACCAGTTGAGTACTGGAGTCGATGTAATCAACTAGCCCTTTCCCCCTTGCGCCCATAGTAGAAAGGATTATCATTATTATTATTATTATTATTATTATTATTATTATTATTATTAACTGGTCGATTTGTTATGAATGAATTTCGTGTCGGATCCCGTAAATAATTTGCAGAAATCCCTAAAGCCTTACGGTTGCATGCGTGAGTGTGTGTGTAGGTGTGTATGTGGGGTGGTTTGCTTGTTCGGGGTAAAATCTATTGGCGCGGAGTGCCATGAGCTGTACCTGCCCGAGATGCGAGCATGGCGACGAAACAATTCTGCACACTCGTCCAGTGTCCAAGAATTGCTGACATGTAGAATTATGTCACACAACTGATCTCAGGTGTAGGATGCATCCGGCTAGTAACTGAGTACGTTGTAAAAATCGTCCGTCAACCTTTTTTCTGGCTGGGTAGAACAGGCTGTATTCCATCTGTTTGATGGTCTAAGCGAAAGTCCTTGTGTGGTGGACCAGATTGAAAGGTCTGAAAACAATTTTGTATTTGGACAAGCTCTCGTCCACTTTTCAAAGTTTCACTTTGAATGGGAAGCGCTGCGTCCTCCCGGAAAATATGTTGAAACGTGGATGTGAGTGGCAAGCATGATCCGAGTGAACGAACTTACCATGAGCATGCGCCTGGAGAGTGAATGAGGGCAAGAAATAAGAATGCACGATCAGAATAGGTACGCTCTTACCTCTTCCAACTTTTCACTCCCCGATAAGAACTTCTCTACAAGAAAACAAAGGAAAAATAAAAGATAAACTTAGAAGCGATTTCCTCCCATTAAAAAAACACGCTCTTTCTCCCCCTCCCTCTTCCCTCTATCCCTCTCCTCTTCTCTCTTCCTCGCCTCTCTCTCTCATCCCCGCTCTCTCTCACCTCCTCTCTTTCTCCCTTTGCCATTACGTAGCAGCCTTCATCGAATTGAACACGTGTATGAAAGAATGTTCTTGTCTTAATATTTAGGATGACTTCGGCGTTGCGAAATTTCCACGAGTAGCCATCGTTGAGAAGTTTCTCTCTTTTGAGGAATATTTCATTGTTTCGAAATTGATCGTTTCTTTGTTCCTTTCTAGTATTTTTCATTTTCTTTTTCACACGCGCTTTCATGTAATCCCACATTATTCCATCGTTTTTCTAAATCCTCGATGGTTAATAAAGAAATAATTACTACTACTACTACTACTACTACTACTACTACTACTACTACTGCCGATATTGTAATTATTGATAAGATTCTATTGTCATTGTCATTATTTTTGATATAATTACACTTATTCATCGTTGTTATGATTAATAACCAATTCTATGTTGTTGTTGTTGTTGTTGTTGTTGTTGTTGTTGTTGTTATTGTTGAAGATTTAAATTAAAACCAAGCGACATCAAGAAGTTAGAAAAGACTAAAGAATGCGGTAGTAAATATTATGGCAGAATCAAGAGCAGCAGCAGCAGCAGCAGCAATAGCAACAACAACAGCAACAACTACTACTAGTCGCAGTAGCAGCAGTAGTAGTAGTAGTGGTGGTGGGGGTGGTGGGGGTGGTGGTGTTGGTAACTACAAAGAGGAACGACAACAATCGCAACTTCAAAGACGGCAATAAAACGGCGATGATAGAATTATTTCAATGTCAGCAGGAAACTACATCCTTAGTTGATGGTTATGATGTTGATTGTGGTAATGATGATAATGACCATTCACGCGCACACGTATCTAGACATACATGTGTGTGTATATGTGTGTGTGTGTGTATATTCATATGTGTATATACATATGTAAATATATGTATTGTGTGTGTGTGTACCTGTATATATATATATATATATATATATATATATATATATATATGTGTGTGTGTGTGTGTGTGTTTGTGTATATATATATATATATATATATATATATATATATGTGTGTGTGTGTTTGTGTGTGTATATATATATATATATATATATATATATATATATGTATACATTTAGATATATATATATATACACACAGTACGCACACAGGCGCGCTCACACACACGCACACACACATACATAGGTATATATATATATATGTTCCCTGTGCGTATCCATATATATGGATAAGTATATATATGTGTGTATGTGTGTGCGTGTGTGCGCGTGTGTGTGCGTGTGTGTGAATTATATATATACATATATATATATACATATATAAATACACACATTAATATACAGTTATATATACATATGCATGTATTTATATGTATATATGTGAGTTTATGTATTCGCGCATACACACCCACATATACGTATATACATGTATATACATATATGTTTGTGTGTGTGTCTGTGTGTGTGTCTGTGTGTATATGTATGTGTGTGTGTTATATATGTACACATACATATTTTATGTACATAAAATGTATGCGTACGTTTGTATAAACATATTAGTATCTAACTGTGTATATACATCTAGTCTAGATATATTAGGCCAATGTATTTTCCTCGGACACACACACTCGCGCTGACATGCACATACATGCACACACGCACACACACATACGCAAACAGATGCACGCACACAGACGCAAACACACGCAAACACACGCACGCACACATATCTCTGTTTACATTTACGCACGCTGAGTAATTTGTGTCCCGCAGTCTATGATTCCTAACACTTACCCATAATTTATCCACCCACCCCGATCGCATCTTACCCTACCCCAGGTCATGTGTAGACTAAGAATCTGTCACACAAATTTCTATCGAAAACAAAAAGTCAGTGAATTTCAAAGCAATGCAACAACGACCTTTGGTGACCCCTTTACTGTAAGGAATGTCTTTTCTACTAACTGGTCCTTAATAGTACTTTCACCTCACCCCACTCTTGACCGCCAACGCCCCCACTGAGAATGATAGCTTTAAATTACGATGTACAATATAACTACGTTTGTGTCGAATATAACGATGTACTTACCATCCATTATGTACGTTTGAAATATATAACCTTTTACCATTTTTGTGTAGCACTTAACCAAAGCAATAAAGTTCTGTGTAGGATTTTAATTTCAAACCAATGTCATCCTCCACCCGTGTTTCTCTCCTCCAACTCCTCGAATCATATTAAAATGTGATGCCACTGAATCTCTCGTGTTTGTTTGTTTGATGGCTTTGTTGCTCGATCGCTTGCTCTTTTGTTTCGGAAAGTTCAGAAAAGTAAGGCAAATTACCCATATTATTTAATCAATATATTAGATTGAAAAAAAGTCCTGTCGCATACTTGACATGATTACTTTGAGAGTTCTTTTTCGATACTCACGGTAAAATAAGCATTAAGTCTTGCATTCGAATGTTTTTTTTTTTCTTTTTCTACATAGTATTTGATACCATTGCAGTTAAAATCCTATTGATTTCACCCATTTAAATTGAGTCTAGATCAGACCCATATCAGATCTTGCAAGCTATATGAATTCATGAAGGGTCTTCAGTAATGAAATTATGGGTAAATGTGAAGAACCATAGACGGCGCGACACAAGTTATTTTCAATGCACAAACATTTATGAGGAGAATAAATCTTTAAGTGCTCTGACGTACCAACAATTGCTTGGCTAGTTTCACTCAGGGAATGTTTTTCCGTAGATTGACCTAGGTCTCGACGTCCATGTTCTGTCAATATTACGCTTCTGAAAAGGGTTTTTAAAGAAGATCCAAAGCAAATTTCAGAAGAATTATCAAAACAATTCAATTCAAGTCACACATTGATCATAAAACACCTCTATGAAGAAGAAAAAGTGTTTAAATTTGTTCAATGTTTCTCTTATTACCTGACTACTTCTCGGCTTAATCAGACGTTACTGATCAAAAGACTTGTTACCGGACCTCTTGTGAGTAGACTCAACACAGGCGATGAAATAGTGGCTTTTCTATTATCACATCCAACAAAAATGACAATAGTTAGTACCTGATGACAAAAGAGAATTCATCCCCAAATCATGATTCCCCACTAAAAAAATTGTTTGGCATTTGATGGATACAAAGAGTGTCATCTGTCACGTAGTGTTAAACCAAAACAAAGCTGTTAATACGGAATATCATCACCCAAAATTTGCACACAAAATCTCCATCAGTGGTCAATCGTAAAGTTGCGTCGCTTTTACACGAAAATGTTTATAGGATTCAGTGTGCAAGCCTTGCATCATCATTCTCACCCGCCCGACCTTTACTACATCTGACGATCATCTTTTCTAACTATTGCAACATTATTCAGAGGGGAAAAGAGCTTATTGTTTGTGAAGAGGTTAAAACGTTAGTGAGTTTCTTTAGATTGAAACTCGATGTTTTACAGCCGAAGGATTAATAATTTGCCAAATTGATGGGATTTTGTTATTAATGATGAAGGGAAATATTATCTTGACAAAATATATCAATTAAGATCAAAGATGCATTTGTCGCTTTGCTATCTTGAAATGCGAGAGGATTTACTTGCCAACCATATACATTAATTAAAATAGGAAATTGATATTGTTTTGTTTACCAGAATTTATCATTCTAAATAAGTAATTTAGAAACAGTAATATGAAATGTGCCTGAAGATTCATTGGGACTATTTCTTATTACTGTGCCATGGTAATGCAGAAACATCCGCATCGTTTTCTAATCGGTTAGAAGTAGCAGAAAAGCCTTAAGTAACCCTATGCACAAGTAACTGATCGAATACTTTAGTTCTGGAGAAGATCACGTCCGAAAAAATAAGCGGAATTCATGGGTACATAAATGCATGCACACACACACACACACACACACACACACACACACACACACACACACACACACTCGACTATAAACTAAATCTGTGTGTGTCACTACCACGTAGAGGCATCAAAATAATCTGAGGTTGTCATAGACCCAGGCACTGGAAGACTACAAAGCGGTAACAGGAGCGAAAATCAACCGGGAAAAATCAGTGGGCTTGCAGCTCGGCACCCGCAGAAGCAACCCCATGCCGTCCACCTGCGCCTCCGTTGCGAGACGCTGGACCGACGGTCCGGTCGAGTTGCTCGTGGTCTGGTTTGGTCCGGACCTCCAAACGGAGAAGAACTGGAACGAGATAACGAGTAGGGTGGTCACTCTTGCCCGGCAATGGGCCGAGAGGAAGCTGTCCCAAAAAGGTCGGGCGAAGGTGGCGAACACGTACATCGCTTCCGTCATCTACTACCGCCTGACCGTCGTGCCTTTTCCCGACCCAGCCATCACCAAACTAGAACGCATCCTCTTCCGCTCTTTGTGGAAAGGATGCGTTCCGATGGTTAGTCGATCCGTTTGCTGCCAGCACCCGTTAAAAGGAGACACGCGATGACACTGCGACATCTCCGTCTCTACGTAGACGACGGTGAACAGGTGTGATCGGCGTTTGTGAGGCGCGCTTTTCCGCAGCTCGTCTCCATGACCGAATTGCAGTCGTGGATCAAAAAGAGGCAGAGGAAGGGCGAATGGCACAGCGAGTGCCGCGTTGCTCTGAAGCAACTATGCCGTCCCGGGTCGACCTTGATCGACTTCAACACAACCAAAGCATTCTATTGGGGATTAGTGGAGGGGAGATAACCTAATCTGTTTTCCATTTTTCCATTTATATTTCTGTGATACACGATCCCTATTGATCGAAATTCGACCCACATTTTTTTTCTCTTCTTCCCAACAAGAAAAGCATATCTATCTATCTATCTATCTATCTATCTACCTACCTACCTACCTCCCTATCTATCTATTTATCTATCTATGTCTCACTCACTCTCTCTCTCTCTCTCAGTCTCTCTCTCTGTCTCTCTCTCTGTCTCTCCCCCCTCTCTCTGTCTCCCTCTCTCTCTCTCTCTCTCTCTCTCTCTCTCTCTCTCTCTCTATATATATATATATATATATATATATATATATATATATATATATATATTTATAAACATAATTAAGGGATCAGCAAGCATTTGCTTCACCACTTACCGAAGTTCAGAAATAGCAGCTGAACTTCGGTATGTGGTGAAGCAAATGCTTGGTGATCCCTTAATTATGTTTATAAATGTATAGGAACTTTTAAATAAGTTCTCCACCGATAATGGTGTTTACATACCGAAGGGCTTGGTAAAAATGATTAATTGTTGATTTATTAATAAATTAATAAATTAATAAACCTTTACCCTTTTAATTTGTAATAATATATATATATATATATATATATATATATATATATATATATAGATATATATATATATATATATATAGAGAGAGAGAGAGAGTTATTAATATTTCTAAGTCTCTCTCTCTCTCTCTCTCTCTCTCTCTCTATACATCTTGCTCAGCTTGTAAAATGAGTAATCTTGCGACACACCGTCGCAGAATCCTCCTGAGCCTACAATTCGGGAAGGACATTTCATTCTCTATTAATCATTACTATTAATGTGTGATATTCAATGGTATCTGCTCATAAGGTGCTCATTATGTCTTGCAGCGATATAATTTGTAATTGTTCATCATTATATTTTTCATTAATCTTCTGGGAAAAACAAATTGCTTTTATTTCCGTCCAGTTTTGTACTTGGAATCTGTATTTATTTTAATGTTGTTTTGCATGAGATATATTTTTGTTGCTATAGAATAGATATTTAATGATATTATTCCTGTTGAATAAAGCCTTATCTACCTTTCTCCGTATCGTTTCTAGTGACAAATTCTAAACACAATAATTATTTGTTTAATCTTGCTAATTCGCTTAATATTATGGCTCTACCTTATTACTAGAACAGCTAGTTATTCAGACCTAATAGCATATACGCATCGTTTCCTTTTGTTTCTAATATTAATATATATCTTCTATAACGTTCCTTCCTAGTTTTCTGATTTACTTCTGCGTATTCTCCCAATTTCAACATTAGCCTATTTAGAAGCGATCCTT
>NC_142942.1:19140663-19145663 GCF_046866305.1 Octopus bimaculoides | reverse complement strand
AAACCTCAGGGAATGACTGAATTGAAAATATGCTATGACACCTTCTGCATGCAATGCGTATAGTAAAGTAGGACACATAGCGTTACTTTTGAACATCAATGATTCGTACTATCTATTGAAGTTCCTTCTTGTCACTATTTCTTTGATACAGAAAGAGAAAAGATATGCTAATGTAATATGTATTATAATCAAATATAATACAATGAAACGTTTTATTATATATATATATTATTTCATGTTATGTTATATGATATATGTATGCTTCAGGGTGTGTTTAATTTGAAGAATATCTAAAATTTTCTTCAGATTTTTTGGAAAAAAGTCTCTTTTCATTTTAGAATGTTTCAACTCTTAACGTGCCTTAAGTAATTCGTATCCGGTTGACCCGTTGAGAATTGATCTCCCATATAATTCAGCTAGAAAGCCTTTCTTATTTTCAAGTGCAAAACTATATTTATAACGAATAACGTCTTTTTTAACGAAGAATATTTAATAATTTTAGTACACTTAGCTACGAAGGAGAACAACAATCGCGATCTCGGATGAAAAGAAAAGCCTAAGTGTTCTGAAAGGAAAAGATACTTGAGCACAGGAACAATACATAGATCAAGCTTAATACATCGAGAAACTTGTGAGAGAATTACAAAACAAGTATCATTGTGAACACAGCATAATTCAAGCGCAGTTACTTTATCCACATATTTGCCATCAGGATTAAGGATATGGGTTTGCATTGCTCTCTCCAAAAACAGGAAATGGCAGATTGATGTTTCAACTCTGCCCTTATAATATAAATAATATAAACGCATAAATGAATCCAAAAATGCCAACTTTGCATCACAGAAAATGAAGGAAATCTTAAACCAGGAATCCAATATGATAAGAAAGAGATTATGTCTAAATGTGGCCATGGTAATAATTCTTAATTTTCAAACTGAAAAACCTAACATAGTGTTACTCATAACAAGCTAAACATCATAAAATAGGAAAGAGAGACAAGTAGACAGATAAACATATATAATATTCATGTTCTTTTGGTGTTAGACATCAAGAGGAAAGCTGTCACGACGTTTGAAAATATATTTTGCTGGAGGACAGTAGAAAAAAGCCAAAGAAGAAAAGACAAATGTAGAAAATCGTCAAAAATGGAGTATAAATTATATTTAAGGAATCAAACCAACTCTACAAAATATTTTGAGTGCTATTTACACAGAAGGCAGTGTATGTGTACAAATAACAAATACATACACATATGTGTACAAATATGAAGCACTAAGCATTTCGTCCAGCGTGCTAACGTTTCTGCCAGCTCGCGTCCTTAAAGACCTTGTATTATGGCAAAATATGTAAACTTCAAAATGTGAAATTTCGAAAATACAAAATGCGGAATTTTAGATGCAGATATATGAACTGTAAAAATGAAATGCTAAGATGTACATAAATTTTGAATGCAACGATTATAGGTAAGTAGGTGTGTGTAAGTCTAGAAATAGAAATAGACAAAATGGAACGCTACAAAATTACTTAGATACTAAAGTACAAATATACAACATACAAAACGTTGAAATTCAAAGCTACAACCTACGAATTAGTAAATTATCGAAATTTAAATTACATATAGCACATTACAACGTATAATATCAAATTCAAAATCAAATTTCTCGAGGTGGAATATTATAAAATTATAAAATTACTCAATGTGCGGTTCTATCAAATGACGATAATTTTAAAATTATAGACAAAGATGCAGACGACAGAAGAATTAAGGATAATGTTGCAACCGAAATTTGTATCAGTATTTTGACGACGCGTAGGTGTACCATTGCAAAATGTAGGGGCTAAAAATAGGTGGGTGTGATGTGTTTGAACTAAAGAGAGATTGATAAAGAGATAGACAGATGGCTAAAAAGGTAAATAGTTATCTAGATAGGTAAATCGGGAGATACATAGTTAGAAAGGGAAAGAAATAGGGTGATATAGAAAGATGAATGTCACGACACAGATATATGCACACGTATATACACACGCGCGCGCGTACGCAAACACACACATCTACAGCGGGAGGGAAAAACAGCGTGTGAGAGTGTTTGGTGGTTAAAGCGATGTTATTACTTTCAAAACGAAACTAATTCACTTTCTGATCGAGATGAATGTAAAATAAATTCTCTCTTGTGCTGAGGTTGGATGTGTACGAAATGGATGAACAGCAAAAAGCAGAACACAGGACGAGTGGGTTGTAAATTTGATACACAAAAACACGCACACACACACACACATATATTCGCTTTTAGAGATATATATGTACACGCAACTACAGAAATACAAACACACAGTCGTACACACACGCACACAGACGTACACTTATATACATTCTCAATGTTAAACTATCCACGTATACACGTATAACTATGGCGTTTCATTTTCTCTTTATATTTTTTTCATTTCCTCACCACAAGCCATAATAAAATAGCTCTGCTAAATATAAAATAAGAATATTCTTTCTTTTACTTTAGAGACACACGCATAGACCCAGGCACACACCATGTATTTACACGTAAATACACAGATAGATACAAGGTACAGAAGCATAAACCATAGAATATATATATATAAATAGATGTGTATGTGTGTGCATGATTGAGTATATGTGTGCAATTGTTTCTGTATAGTTATTTTTGTACGAATACAATATATTTCAATTTGATGTCGTTGAACATAAATACGCACGCACACACACACACACATATATATATATATACATACCGACACACAGACAGACACACGCATATATATATATATATATATACACACATATATGATTATGTATGACGCGTATATGTGCGTGTGTACATGAATGTTAGTATGTGTTACGTCTGCTTCAATTATACCTCTTGACTGCCTAGGTCCCCGTGGACATGTAAGTGCGAGTGAGTTTCGCTCAAATGTTTATCAAATTTATTATACACCCCCACACACCTATACATACACATGACCCACGCACACCCGCATACACGCACATCACACACACCATACACATATATAGTTGTAAACACATAGACACAAAAACACGATGCGCACACATACTTAACCACACACACACAGACACTCTATCATACATACATATATGCACATGTGCACACGTACACACACATGCACACATACAAACACTGAAACACGCATATAAACATGTATTTCCGCCCGTATTGAAAGAAAACCATACATGCAAACATAAACGTTAATATACAAAAGCATGCAGGCATATATATATATATATATATATATATATATATATATAAACACACACACACACACACACACACACACACACACACACACACACACACATACATATATATATATATATATATATATATATATATATATATGCATATATATATATATGCCAAAGTTTATATGTATATATATGCATCTACCAACATAACTACCTACCACCATACGTACATACGTACATACATACATACATACATACATACATAATTACATACATACATACATACATAGATTTAATAGAATTTCTGCAATCTATTGTTAAAGTAAGTCCCGCAGATGCACAAATCAACATATGTAATATTTTCTTTTGACATAACGAAACGAAAATAAAAATCTTTAGTAGAAAGCCACCATATCTGGTACAATTGTTTCCATATCTATATTTTCTTAGATCTTATTAAATTTTCTGTACACGTAACTGGCTTCTAAGTGAACAAAAGTGTTATGCCGGACACAATATGTCTCTCTTTTGGAAAGAAACAGGAAGCTATTTAGTCGAAATTGTATATATATATATATATATATATATATATATATATATATATATATATATATTTGTGTGTGTGTGTGCGCGCGTGTATGTGTGTACATAATTATATACATATATATATGTATGTGTATTGATATGTATATCTATTTACACACTAATACATTCGCACGTACGTACGCACGCACACACACACATACACACACACACACACACACAGAGACATATATATATATATATATATATATATATATATATATATATATATATATATATATATATATATATAATGTAAATATATCAATGTATGTATATACGTATAAGTAGATATAGTTTTGGTTTTACCTCATACGTGACAATATGTGTATATATGTATGTACAAATATTTCTTTAAATCTACATGCGCACTTACATATAAGTATGTAAGTATATACAGAATATGACATTTTACAGAATACTAATGTGCATATGTATATGTATACACACACACACTACACACCCACATATATATATGTATGTATATGTATGTATATATATATATATATATATATATATATATATATATAGATATATATATATATAGATATATATATAGATATATATATATATATATGCATATACCAATGTGTGCAATTATGAATACACACACACACACATACACACACACACACACACACACACATCTATATACTGACTCAGAAAGAAAGAATTTACCTCTGAAATGAGTGGGTCTTTTTTTTTAAGCGTATAAAAACACAAATAACAGTCACACAAGACACATAACTCCGGTGAGGGAAAAACAAATATTTTTATTTTCCTTTTTTATGATTAAATCAACACTCTGCCGGCAAAGAATACAAAGAAACAATCTTTTTTTATTATGTATTTCTTTGTGCATTACTTGAAACTATTTGTGATTTTTTTTGCCATTTTTGCTCTTGCCATCAATTCCATTAATATTATACGTTGGTGTTTAGGTGTTGCAAGAGTAAAATATTAAAATATTAACAAGTTGTTTGGGTAAGTCGACTCAGCAGAATAATATGGAGAAACAGACGAACAACAGAAAGGCATATACAATAAAGTAATTACAGCCAGAATGCCTGTATTGCCTGCTACAATGGGAAAGCAATGCTTTGATATATATATATATATATATATATATATATATATATATGTGTGTGTGTGTGTGTGTGTGTGTGTGTGTGTGTGTGTGTGTGTG
>NC_142942.1:19123163-19138163 GCF_046866305.1 Octopus bimaculoides | reverse complement strand
ACTAACGAGGAAATATGAAATGAATAATCTTTAATAAAACAGATTAAACTCAACCGCATTCGTGTTTTTAATATTCCATACTTGAAAGACTACCAGTTATACATTTATACTCGTACATGCATAAATACATGCATATATATATATATATATATATATATATATATATATATATATATATATATATATATATATATATATATATATGAACGATAGTCTGCTGTGTGTCCAAATCTCTCTATATATACACACATACACACACGCACACATTTATATATATACAGGCGGTGCGAACCCACAATCTCATTTACACCCATAGACGACACACCACACACTCATATTTGTGTGTGTGTGTGTATACATTTGTGTGTGGGATGGTTTGTATATTAAATTATATCAATCGATATGAATCAATAATTATTTACCTCACGCACATATGATAACCAGTGTCAAACGCTTGCAATTCTGTAATTAGATGAACGAATCAATCAATGCTTGATTAGCCTGATTAACTCCAGGGAATTATCAAAGCTACACTCAGTGAAGTGATTGAAAGTCAAAGATAGACTTACTTTCCGATTTCAATATAGTCTGCTTCTATAAAACCTAGACCGTTATATTCGTCATCACGTTGAATGAGTATAGTTACAGCAACATCACTCCAAATTATGCGGTTAAAAAAGAAACGTCATCATAGATTCAAAGCTGTTGTTGTGTTCAGGAGTAAAACTTTTGACGTGAAGGTCTCAGTAATAAAATAGAAAAGACTATTAGTGCAGGGTTAGTATTATATAATGTCAACTCTGAATAGGAGCAAGGCAAGCGTGTTCGTCGCGGGATTTCAATTCAGAGCATAATGTACCGTAGCGAAGTACATTTTATCTGACGTATTTGCAAGCCCGTTATTGTAATTACTGTTGATTTATTTTATTGGTGAGACTTGATATATTACAGAACATGGTAAAGAAGTAGTAATCATTCCGGCATATGTCTTTGGATACTGTGTAATTAGAACTACATTATCGAGCATGTGTTACCGTCGTTGACGGCCTGAGAGCTAGGTACCCTCTGATCCAGTAGATCTACGTTGACATTTTCATTGCAACCGTGTCTAGCTTATATATTCTCTTCTGCTTCAGACACAATCTATGTAGGGGTACATGATCCAATAATGCATGCATTACATTCTTAGAAGGGTACGTCGAAATTTATGAGCGAATTGAATGTATTGCCTAGCAGACGATGCGGCGATAGTCATTGATTTTGAGGTATGCTTTATTTAACATTCACGATCTATCAAAATACAAAAGATATTCACAGAGTGTCGCCACTTCGATAAATATCTACTCAAACACTGGAACATCATATTGTCACCTGATTGAATTAATACTTAGATATCTTAATATTTTCCAGAAGCAATTACATTATTTTTCTGCTCGGCTTTAACGCACACTCAAAACTTACTATTGATACATCCGGCTCATAACACACCTTTTAACATTTTCACAATCTCGTGTTATTGTCTGTTTGATAATCATCCTCATCTACTTACGCTGTAGCCGTTCCATTCAATCACACATCGATTACATTGAATAAATATATTCTACCCCATTATTTTGAGCTAAATAAGGAGGTTATACACTATCAGTATATAACGAACTATTGTCCTTGCAGAGAGAGAGAGAGAGAGAGAGAGAGAGAGAGAGAGAGAGAGAGAGAGAGAGAGAGAGAGAGAGAGAGAGAGAGAGAGAGAGAGAGAGAGAGAGGCGGGGGAGAAATAAAGAGAGAGAGGGGCATATATATATATATATATATATATATATATATATACAGGGACAGTTCACAAAAACAAAAAAAGAAACAGACGAAGACAGGTTGTGTTGAAAACACAAATATATCTATTAGTATAACGCTCGGGAATTGAGAAAGCCTTTAACGTTTCGAGAATACGCTCTTCTACAGAAAGGAACAAGGACAGAAACAGGGAGAGAAAAAATGTGTGTAGTCGTCAGCGATCTATCGTGGCGAATATATATATATATATATATATATATATATATATATATATATATATATATATAGGAGGAGGACACCCGACACACTAACCACTGAGCCATGCGCCATATATATATATATATATATATATATATATATATATATATATATATATACATGTGCGTGTGTGTGTGTGTGTGTGTGTGTATAAAGGGATTATTTTCTCTAAATCCACTTAATACTTAAAAGCTGTATTAAGTAATTTTTTACAAAGACTTTCATATATATAAATTTATTCTTTTACTTGTTTCAGACATTTGACTGCGGCCATGCTGGAACACTGCCTTTAGTCGGACACATCGACCTCAGGACTTATTCTTTGTAAGCCTAGCACTTATTCTATCGGTATCTTCCGAACCGCTAAGTTACGGGGTCATAAGCGCACCAAATCGGTTGTCAAGCGATGGTGGTGTGGGGGACAAACACAGAACACAAGCACACTCACTCACACGTATACAAACACATACACACACAATCACACGTACACATATACGACGGGCTTCTTTCAGTTTCCGTCTACCAAATCCACTCACAAGATTTTGGTCTGCTCGAGGCTATAGTAGAAGACACTTGCCCAAGGTGCCACACAGGGTGACTGAACCCAGAACCATGTGCTTGGCAAGTAAGCTACTTACTACACAACCACTTCTGCGCCTGTATGCATGTATGCATGCATATATTGTCCTTTATACACATTTCTTCCTATACCAGAAGCACACGGACGCCATTATTAAAAACATTCCTATAAGCTCACTGATATTAGCATTAAACGTTTATGCGCCATTGTTTGAAAATTAAATTATATTTTCTCTGAATATCAAATTTCAAGCAGGGAGCTGTAATAACTACATTATGATTTATTTCCCCCTACTAAATGTACTGAGTATTTTAATTTTCATCATATTTATTGGTAACATTATTGCATACCGCACACATACATACGTAATGATTGTTAACAATCCTTTTCCAATAAAAACGTTAATAAATTAACATAAGAATATCTGAAATAAACTCGACTGCTCTCACAAACGAGAATACTAAAAATGAACCCGACCGCTCTCAAAAATTAAGTAAAAAAAAAACAGGAAAAATAATCCAGAAACCTTGTCTCGTACCGGATCGAGCCCATATCTAATCAGTTCGTGAAAGTCATGGGGACAAACGTCCCTGAAAGTTTCATCGGGATCCATCCAGCGGTTCTTGAGATATCTTGTCCACAGACAAACAAACAAACAAGACTGAAAACAATACCTCCGCCTTAGCGAAGGCGGAGGTAATACGCACTATGCAAAAAGTGCTGAGTAATCCTTCAGTTTAATGTTAATTTTATATATGATGTCACACACACGCACTCTCTCTCTCGCTTTCTCTTTCTGTCTCACTCACACACAACCATCCACCCCCACATTTATTTAATAATAGTTAGATTCGGTCCCATGTAGCATCAAATTTCGTAGGCTTGTCTATCGAACCCATCTCGCCTCGCTCAGAGACAGAAAATAAATAGACAGAATGATAGATACACAGATACACAGACAGACAGACAGACAGACAGACAGACAGATAGATAGATAGATAGATAGATAGATAGATAGACAGATAGATAGATAGACAGACAGATAGTTACATAGATAGATAGATAGATAGATAGATAGATAGATAGATAGATAGATAGATAGATAGATAAAGGATAGACAGAAGGATAAATAGATAAATGGATAGATGGATAAGTAGACAGATAGAATGATAGAAGGATAGGTGGATATGTAGATAGATAGATAGATTGATCGATAAATTGATAGATAGATAGATAGATAGATAGATAGGCCGATGGATAGATTTGTATGTGTGTATTTAGTGGTAGTGACAACATCACACTGTTTTGTTCTTAGTTAAGGAATAGAAACCAGTCAAATTATCGACATAACTAACCCCAGGATATTTCATTTAAGAACAAACTCTATGAACGAATCAAACAAACAGATATCCACAAAATTGGATTATATTGTGTGAAATCTAAATACTTTAATTATATCAAATTTGTTTTGCACAAATACAGCTTACCTTACTAATATATATCGTTGTTTTGGATGAGTACGTATATGTGGGTTTTAAACATTTACAAATTTTTGCTTTATTTGCGTCTATATTGTTGTCTTTTCGTTCGCTGGTTTATTCTACTTCTGTTTTGTTGTGTTTTGTGGTGTTTGCTTATAATTATTTATTTCATATTCCTTCTAAAATCCCTAAGGTGTTATCTGAGAATGCTAGCGATTGATTAAACAATGATTGTGTTTATCCATGTGTGTGCGTAGACATTTATGTGTGTATGCACGTACACACATACCTACATACACACACACAGATATATATGTACATAGATACTCACACACACACACATATGTAGATGTATACAAATATATACAAACATATATATGCTCATATATATATATATATATATATATATATATATATATATATATATATATATATATATATATATATATATATATATATATGCTCATATAGAGACACACATGCACACACACACACACACGCAATCACGCATATATATAGTTGTGACTATGATGTCATGTGTGTGTTTGTGAAATTATATGTGTTTGTATGTATACCTCCCAACAGGTATTTGTTTTTCTACGTCTATGAATATCGCAACTATATATACACGTAGAGTTGCTATATTGATGCATGTTTATATACACACATACACACACATACATATATATAAGGCATAAGTGTCAGCGCAATCAATGCGTAGCTGTATTTCTAGATGAATTGATGTCTGTGTATATAAAGTGAACGTATATGCAGATACGTATGTACAAATGAATGTGATCTCAACCCATGTATATATATATAAATGCATATATATATATATATATATATATATATACATACATATATGCATATATACACACACTCACACACACACACACACACACACACACACACACACACACATATATATATATATATGCATATATATATATATATATATATATATATATATATATATACATGGGTTGATATCACATTCATTTGTACATACGTATCTGCATATACATTCACTTTATATACACAGACATCAATTCATCTACAAATACACCTACGTATTGATTGCGCTGACAATTATGCCTTAATCCACGCACCATTTTGGATACATGGAAACTAAATATTTTTTGTTTAAATGTTATTCGTCTATATATATATTTCGGTTTTATTTTCTAATTTTATTGTTAAACCTTGTAAAATATTTAAATTTATGCTTGTCTTTAAATCTTACTTTTTTTAAGCCTTTTTTATTCTGTAATTTACTTTGAAATAATTGGATACTTTCCTCATTACCAAATGAATCAGATATTAAGAAGGGAATTCGTATTTTTACGATATACAGTCTTACCATTGTATTAGCATTATCGCCTTCAACCAAAAAGATATTATTTTAGACACGCTGTGGTCTTACCAAATATGAATGTAACATTAGGATTTATAATATTCTATGTATTTCTATATTACGAATGCTATAAAATTATTTCTTCTTTAGTTAATAGAATATGGAGAATACATATCTATCTATATATATTTACATATACATACATATATGTATGCATGTATAAAACGTCACCCTTTCAAACCCTGGTCAGGCTCATGGGCCCGGTATCCCAGTTTCTATGGCGTAAGTGTTCCCTCTAGCTGGACGGGACGCCAATCCATCGCAGTGTTACTCAAGAAACAGGAAGAAAGAGTGAGAGAAAGTTGGGCCGAACGAGTACAAGAGGGGTCGTCACGACTCCGTGCCGGAGCCTCGTGGAGCTTAGGTGTTTTCGCTCAATAAACACTCACAACGCCCGGTCTGGAAATCGAAACGCGATCCTCCGACCGCGAGTCCGCTGCCCTAACCACTGGGCCATTGCGCCTCCACGTATGAATGTATATGTATTCGTAATTGTTATATATCGTTTCAGTAACTTGTATTTTCTTTAACCCATGCGTTCTCTATAACTCAGACTTCTACGAGTTATACTCACGCACACATACACGCACTCACACATACACGCACTCACACATACACGCACTCACAAATACACGCACTCACACATACACAGACACACTGATGAATATACGCTCGCAGACACAGATTTATATCTGTTATACACTCACAAATCACAAAGGTTTATGGGTCTAACTACGTATGTCTTCATACGGAGCAGTGTGTTTACGAACATATACATTATATGCATCAAACGTCTTCAACTCACAGGTACAGACATATCCATTCTATTAAACGCACACACAGACAGACACACACACACATAGACACACTTAATAACATATACTTATATTCAAACGTTTCTATACATTTGTGTCAACAACAGGAGTGGGTGTAAAAGTGAAGAGATTGGACGTCTGTACAGAGACACACAGACATATCCACACTCTTATTCATTGACAGACAAGCAACCAGATGGATGGTAGGTAAAATGACAAATAGATAGAAAAAGTACGTAGATAGATAGCTAGATGGATGGATTGATGGATAGAGAGATTGATGGGTAGATGGCCTGTCAGACAGCGCACCGAAAAATTAAGTATTTCTCACTGAAAGGGCTCGATAAATAATTAAACATTAATTAGAGCTATGACAATGGAACGGAATGTAAAAAATCTCGATTATATCATACAAGACAACTACTTATGTATGTATGTGTGTATGCATAAGTGTGTATGTATGTATGTGTGTGTGTGAATGTGCGTGTGTATGAATGTGCGTATGTGTGAATGTGCGTGTGTGTGTGAATGTGTGCGTGTATCTGCATGTGTATATGTATATATATATATACATATACATACATAAAATACATTCGTATGAATGTACGCCTATACCGGCACGCACACACACACACACACACACACACTCTCTCTCTCTCCCTCTCTCTCTCTCTCTCTCACATACACATACCCAGACACATATGCAGGAAGGTGTGATTCTCATACAGAGCCACAACCACTCTCATGCGTACAGCCACACTCAGCCGTTCTCCATTAGCAATAGACACGAAGATTCCATTATCCGAGACACGATGAAGATTTTAATTAAACTGGCCGAAACAACAAGTTACTAAAAACAACAACAACGACATCAACAACACCACCAACAACAACAACAACTACAACAATAATAACAGTGATAATAATAATCTTACTGGAATTAACCCGCCAGCAGTATTTGTGTTTGGGAAACCAATCACCGAGACTACGACAATTGACATGAATGCATGCATTCGATTGCGTTAACCCTTTGAATACAGACCGTATAACGTGTTTTGAATACATATGTTAAGACTTTAATGAATCACTGTTCATTTACATAAACGGGCTTTCTTCAAATGTTATTAATTTCTACACTGAAATAGTGATGGAATGGTAAAATAAATACGCGGAGTATGTAAATTGTTCCCTGATTTCGACAATAAATAATCCAACTGACTATTCATTAGATTTGCCTGAGTGTTTCAAAGATATGAGCACTATTCTTAAATTATTTGTGAGCTGAAACGGAATCGGTGCGACGAAGAATGTGACAAGTCTAGACTTTACTATTTCAAGTACCGCTCATCAGACTGGTTTCATCTTGAAGACAACAATAACTGGCATTCCGTCGGTTACTATGAAAAGGGTTCCAGTTGATGCGATCAAAGGAACAAACGGTTCGTGAAGTTAACGTGCAAGTGGCTGTGTACTCCACAGACACGCGTATCCTTAACGTTTTTCCGTGGGAACTACACAGAGATTCCACGTTCCACACAATGTGACAAGTCTAGCTCTTTGGAATACAGGCACTACTCATTTTTGCAAGCTGAAAGAACTGAAGCAATGTGAAACAAAGTGTCTTGCTCAAGGTTAGACCGCGCCGAGGAGAGTCAATCTCACAACTTTATGATCATGAACCGAATACCGTACCAATAAACCATTGTTATCTTCAGAGATTACAATGACGACAGCAAATATTTGATATGAAATCAATGTGATATGATCCTAAGTCCGATGCTTTAAGGATCGGCTGTCCCTTTGTGAAACGATGGCAGATACTGGATGTAAGGAGCTGTCCTACAGAAATTAGATGACATCCTGTCAAAAGATATTATCTTGTCTTCTGCATGGGGATTGTTAGCAAGACTGTTGCGCAACAAATCGATGCACAGCAATATATATTTCTTTATTTCCCATAGGGGGCTAAACATACAGGGGACAAACAAGGACAGACAAAGGGATTAAGTCGATTACATCAACCCCAGTGCGTAACTGGTATTTATTTAATCGACCCCGAAAGGATAAAAGGCAAAGTCGACTTCGGCGGAATTTAAACTCAGACCGTAACGGCAGACGAAATACCGCTAAGCATTTCGCCCGGCGCGCTAACGATTCTGCCATCTCGCCGCCAGTATTGAACCCAAGATCTTGTAACAAGCGAGTGTATATGATTGGGTAATTTTATCAGGGATTTCGTAACAGAAATGGCGAATGTAATGATTGCTGCAAACTTGAATGGTGTTGAAATTATGATCCTTGTATCAGTTTCCTGCAAGTTGATCGCGAAGGGACCTTCAATTCAGGAGGTGTGAAGCAGAATGGTAGATTAATTCATTCTGAATAGCAATGAGTTTCTGTCGCTTGTCATTACACAAGCAAAACAATATTAACAGCAATAACAATAATAACAGCAACATTTATAATTAGACCAAATATTCACACAAAGTCACCAGTTATACTCCTGTGTGTGTGTGTGTGTGATATTACACTGCTGATGAGACAATAGATTACATCGCCCACCATATACGAGTGGGTTCTATTGTATCGACCATGGATGGGTGAAGTGTCGAGAGAATTTTGGACAAACCGCTTTGCCATACTTAAAAAAAAATTGCAAGAGGGAATTTTCAAGACGAGTCAACCAGCAGAAAATCGAGGGATTGTATAAGAACAAGGTGGTCGGATAATATTCATAGCCTTCTTCCAGGTCATACATGAAAATCCATCCAGAAATGAAATGACGATTACTTCATATTGGACCGTTTGTAAGAAGTTACTATCGCGACCCTCCAAGCAATAGTGGGCGGAGAAGTTGGATCGAAGGCACTGCTCTCTCACTCAATCATAATAATAATAATAATAATAATAAACCTTTCTACTGCAGGCAAGGGGCCTGAAATTTTGGTGGAGGAGGAAAGGCGATTATTTCGATCCCAGTGTATCACTGGTACTTAGGTTATCAACGTGGAAATAATGGAAGGTAAAGTCCACTTCGGCGGAATTTGATCTCAGAACGTAAAGACAGACGAAATGCCGGTGTGTGTTTGTCCGGCGTGCTAACAATTCTGCTAGCTCGCCAGCTTAAAAAGTCAATAATAATAATAATAATAATAATAATAATAATAATAATAATAATGATGATAATAATCATCATCATCATCATAGTGATAAAATAACGAAGAGAAAAACGTTAGCACAACAAAAGATGGAGGCAAAGTATGAGATGGAATAAAATGAACAATGCAAAAAGAAAGAAGAGATATAAAATAATATATGGAAGCCCAGCGGGTATATAAAGTCATTTCGGTGGAAATGTTGGTGAACAGTAGCAATGTGTTTTAGTTCAAGTTGCGTTTATTAGATTTCCAGATGTTTGTTTCTATTGTTTAACATGTAATGGGTTTCTAATTGGATGACAGCAGAGGGTGTATATATGATTAGACACAGATGAGTGTGGACAAGTTACAGTGATTGTAAACTATGGTTTCATATATATATATATTTGTATGTGTGTGTGTGTGTTTGTGTGTGTGTGTGTGATGTAATACTACAATACGATGATGTAGCTTAGAGGTGATCACAAGAATATGCGCTTAAATATATAAATATATGTGCGTGTGTTTATGTGTGTGTGTGTGTGTGTGTGTATATATATATATACATATATATGGGTGTTTGTATATTTATTTATGCCTCCCTCTCTCTCTTTCTCTTTCTATCTCTCTCTCTCTCTCTCTCTCTCTCTCCCTGTTTCATACAGGCGGCCTGATGATAGAGAGAAATAAAACAATATATATATGTGTCTGTACACACATACACACATATATGGGGGGACGAGTGGGTCTATGTGTTTGTGACCCTGGAGGGATGTGTTAGCTTTCCGGATATAAAGAGAATTCTAGATAGCCAACTCCCCAACAAGGATTGAAATTGGTTTAGCGGATAACAATAAATGTAATAACCCTCATTAATAAACTAACACATACTCTCCTCTTCAATGTATAACGTAAATCACGAGCAGATTGTTGTCAACAGCACAGGCCTATAAATATAAAATCCGCACCTCCCACAGAAACACTAAAAAAAACTTACGTTACTCCATTCACTTCGTGGCTGACCAAGTGGATTGGTCCTGATGAAGCTACGCCGATAATAATACAAATCTGCATCTACAACCGTGAGTATTCGATGCAGCGAAACACGTGTAGGTCATTATATTAGGTTTAAGTAAAAGAATAGACGCAGCCGTGGCTGTGTGATAAGAAGCTTAGTTTCCAACCACATGGTTCCGGTTTCAGCCCCACTTTATGGCATCTTCGGCAAGTGTCTTCTACTATAGCCTTGGGCCGACCAAAAACTTATCAGTGGATTTGGTAGTCGGAAACTGAAGGAAGCCCGTTATATATATATATATATATATATATATATATATATATATATATATATATATATATATATATATATTCTTCCTTCAGTTTCCGACTACCAATATATATATATATATATATATATATCTGTGTATGTGTGTCTGTGTTTGTCCCCCCACTCCACGGCTGGACAACCGGTGTTGGTGTATCTATGCCCCCGTAACTTAGTATTATACAAAAGGTATATATATATATATATATATATATATATATATATATATATATATATATATATATATATTCTATCTGTGACGCTGCTATTTCTTGAGGCTATGGTGACAATATACAAAGCTTTCATGGACAGAAACCTCACAAGCTGACCCTGATCAGATATATCCGTAATAGCCCAAAACATTTAGGCCGAATCCATCTTTGCTTTCTTCCTTTGTCACTGTGAAAATTTAGTGCAGATATTCCTTAGCATTTCACCATCAAACAACATCGCGATTGAAGCGTCGCAGACGCAAAATGTTCAATAATACAATGGAGTATGACATATATTCAATCTTTTAGGTATATCTCTGTGCGCATACACGCATACGCGAGCACACACAGACATTCAAACAGACACACGCACACATACTTACATTCACACACATATACACACATCTATACGCACATCTATACACAAATATATATCTATATATGTATACATACATATGGCAGCTTACATGTGCATATATACTTACACACACACGCGCGCATACATATATATATATATATATATATATATATACACACACACACACACACCCATATATATATATACTAATATATACTTTTGTTATTTACACCACCTGTCCTCGTCTGTTGTTATTTTTTGTATATTCTCCCATATATATATATATATATATATATATATATATATATACATATATTATTCTTTTCCTTGATTCAGTTAGCTGACTGTGGCCATGTTGGATCACCGTCTTTAGTGGAACAAATCGACCCCAGCGCTTATTTTTTTTGTAAGCCTAGTATTTATGCCACTGATTCTCTTTTGTCGAACCGCTAAGTTACGTGGATGTAAACACACCAACATCGGTTGTCAAGCGATAGGTTGAGGGAAAGAGAGACACACGAATACATACATACGACGGGCTACTTTCATTTTCCGTCTACCAAATACACTCACGTGCCCCGGGTGACACGGAGTGGGACCGAACTGGGAACCATGTGGTTTGGAAGCTAGCTTCTTAAACACACACACACACATATATATAAATATTTATTCGTGTTGCCACCAGTAAGGCGTACACAATGAACTCGGAGGATCTTGCACACAGGGATATAACGAGACATGAAACTGTTGTTCAGAACTAAAGAGTGACGTCCGTAGGAATTATTCACCGTAAAACTACGAAATTATGTTCTCTGGCTTGTATATTCAGTTTTCTCTGTATAGTTGTTGTATTTTAGATACATCGATTACTTTCATGGATATATATATGTATATAAGGTATGATTATACATGTATGCGCGTACATACGCTCAGAAAGACATGCACACATACACACACACAGATATATGTATGCATATGTATGATATATCGACGTATGCATGTATGTTCATATATCTATGTAGGCACATATATACGTGTGTGAGTGAGTCTGTATTTGTGTATAGAAGGTATGTGTCCAGGTATGTTCGTATGTCTATATGTATATAAATATATATATATGTGTGTAAATATGTATATATATATATATATATATATATATATATATATATATATATATGTATATATATGTGTGTGTATGTGTGGGTCATATGTATATGAAATACTTATACAGAGAAGAGAGGCATAGAGAGAGAAATGATGATTTTATATGCAAATATACGTGTATGCGTATAGTATCCACACGTGCATACACAGACTTACGTGTAAGTCTATATGTATGTATGTATGTATGTATGTAAGTATGTATACGTATATATATATATGCATATATATATATATACACGTATATGTACACACATTTATATACGTATATATACTATATACATACGTATATATACATATGTGTATATATATATATATATATATATATATATATATATATATATATATATATATATATATATATATATATATATATATATATATATATGTATATATATACCTACATATATGTACCAGTATGCTCATGCATGTATACATTCACACGAACACAAATAAGCACACACTCACACACACACACACACACATATGTATGTAAAGAATTGCCTACGTGTATATGTCTACATAAATAGCGCTGTTATTGTCATTGTGGTGGTGAATAACATTATTAATATTAATTGATAAAGCGAACCTTGATATCTCGTTTCTCTTTGAAAGAGAGCTTCCAACCGATCTAGACCCGTCTAAACCGCAATAGAGTCTTGAAAGACAACCTCAGATTCAAAGCCAAGAAGATTACGTTCACTCGTCTAATGCCAGACGCTATTCTAAACCTGAATCTATTGAAGAATAGAAAATGGAAAAAGAAATATAAAGAAAGAAAGAAATAAAGAAAGAGCAAAATAAAAGCGAAAGAAAGAAATTTACAGCGGCACCACACAAGATGGTGATGGTTTTTCTATTAACAGGAATTATTTCATAGAATAATATACTAAATCTTAGGCTAAAAGACACCTGATGTCCTGCTCTTAATTTTACATATATTCTTATTCCATACTGTTGTTTGGTAGCTCAAGTAAACGAAGAAAGAATAACAAAAGAAAAACAAACGTTAATATACATAAACAGAAATGAGAAATGATGGTGTTTCTGGTCGGTGTTGCTGTTGTTGTTATTGTACACATTGTCTTCTCGTCGTCCTTTTACAATTGTTGCTGCCGTTTATTTGTTGTAGTTGTTGTAGTTCTTGTTGCTCTTGTTGCGGTCGCTGGTTCGTTGTCAGTGGGGCTGTTGTTGCTGTTGGTGTTGAAGACGATGGTCGTATTGCTGCCGTTGTTCTTATCCTTCTCGTTCTTCTTGCTAACTGTAAATCAAATAAAAAGAATAGGTAAAGAGAATATTGTGCACATGCACGAGCATGTATATGTTCGTGCACACAAACATACACACACAAACACACACTCACACACATGTATAGATATATGTGCATATATATATATATATATATATATATATATATATATATATATATATATATGTATATATATATATATATATATATATGTGTGTGTGTGTGTGTGTGTGTGTATATGTATGTATATATAGATATATCTTTATATATATATATATGTATATATATATATATATATATGTTTATATATACACACATATATATATATAGGCATACATGTGTGTATAAGAGCGTGAGTGTATTTATGCCTGTTCATTTAGCTGTGCATATATGCATTAAACGCATACCACCTACAATTTTATATATATCTCTCTATGTATATATGCATATATATATATATATATATATATATATATATATATATATATATGTGTGTGTGTATATGTATATATATACACATACATGCTTACATGTATATGAATATCATATATATATATAAATATATGTATAAATTTGCATATATATATATATATATATATATATATATATATATATATATATATATATATATATATATATATATATATACATATATATGCATGTAAATGTGTATGTGTATACGCCCACACGTAGGTGCACAAAGATCAATCGATGCACATTTATTTAGTAATATATTTCCTCCAATAGTCAGAAAGTTTTTTAAATAATGAGTTTAGTTTGGTCTTGCGAGAAGTCATAGTTATCTGTGGCATGTTACATGAAACTCGCATTTCAACATATTTCGTTGAAAACAACATATTATCCATTGCGATGTCACAACATATCACTGTACTCTACATTTCAGTCAAGCAAGAAAGATATTTTCACTTCGAAAAAGAGAATTTCATATATAATTATGTAGTTAGAAAAATGGAATGCACATATATATATTTTATATTTGCTACAATCGCTTTCGTGACGGATCCGGCGCCTTTCGTGGAAGCTTTCGCCCGCTTCTTAGGACCGACTGACCCGTGCTTGACCGCCGTTGGCACGGAACCCTTCTCCACTTCGGTCTTCGAAGGTCTCGTGGTGTGTGCCAGAGTGTTTGCAAATCCAATGGGGGTCTTAAAAGACATGTTAGGATCCACAATGAGCAGAACTTACTTGCAGGTATT
>NC_142942.1:19080663-19105663 GCF_046866305.1 Octopus bimaculoides | reverse complement strand
TGATAATAATAATAATAACAATAACAATAATAATAATAATAATAATAATAATAATCCCTTCTACTAAAGGCACAAGGCCTGAAAATTGGGAAGAGGGGATTAGTCGACTACAACGACCCCAGTGCTTGACTGGTACTTATTCTATCGACCCCAATATGTTGAAAGGAAAAGTCAACTACGGCGGAATTTGAACTCAGAACGTAAGGATGGACGAAACGCGGCTTAGCATTTCGCCCAGCGTGCTGACGTTTCTGCCAGCTCGCGCCCTAAAGATAATAATAATGATGATGATGATGATGATGATGATGATGATGATGGTGATGACGATAATTCTGGTACAAAGCTGACAAAAATCGATAACATCGATCTCAGTGCTCAACTGATGCCTATTCTATCGAGCACGAAAGGACGATAAGTAAAGTCGATTGTTTACTCCCTCTATGTTTAGCTCCATGTGGCCAACAAAGAAATAAATATTTACAAGCGAAATAGTGAAGGAATACTTCAAATGTGGCCAACGACCGCTTCAAAACCGGTGTTGGTGCGTATACGTCTCCGTAAACTTACTGTACGGTAAAATAGACACATAGAAGTACCAGGTTTTAAAAAAATAAGGACTGTATTCCTTCGGCAAAAATTCTTTAATCAGGTGCCCCAGCATGACCGATGTCTAATAACTGAAACAAATTAAAGAACAGTAAATGAGATACTGAGAATGTGATGCCTTTCGAATAGTTTCAAAATATATGTATTCTTCGCAACCAGTTATTGAACTGTCAGCAACAAAAGTCTTTGAAATCTTTAAGTTGTTCGTCATGATAAAATACTATTACTGCTGCTGTTATTTTTACTGCTGCTTGTGCTGGTCTTGTTATCACTGCTGCTGCTGCTGCTGCTGCTGCTGCTTCACCTGCAGCTGTTTCTGCTTTTGTTCTTGTAGTTTGTTTTTTTTTTTCATATTTCTGCTGTTTTTATTTTCATTTGTATTTTACTGGTTGGATTCTTTCCATTCACGTATGGAACAAGCAGACGTCTGCAGATTTGATTAAACATAGACTTACACAGGTAGACACTACACGCAGACACAGACACACATACGCACACAAGTTTCCGTACGCTCACACACACACACACCTGCACAGGCTCACACACACATACTCACGCACGTATACGCATGAACTTTTATATAAAGTACACTCACGAACACGCATACATACTTACTTACATCATATTCATATATATATATATATATATATATATATATATATGTGTGTGTGTGTGTGTGTATATATATATATATATATATATATATATATATATATATATATATATATATATATATATATGTATATATTTGTATATGAATACAGAGACATTAAGTATGCATATACGTGTATATATATAGGTGCATTCAAATATATCTATCTATCTATCTATCTATAAATCAATTGCTGAGACCCGCTGACAGAAATTAGAGAAAGAGACAGATTGAACAATAATAGAAAAATCTAATGCATATCATTAACATTACCATCGGACACAAGTATTAAATCTACCGACATAAAAAAAAAAACTACAACAGTAGAAACGACGTACGAACACCAGTTCTAAAATAACGTAAATATTCACTAACTCATAGCGAATATACCAGCACCACCATGCATCATCATCAACACCACCACCACCACCACCATCATCATCATCATCATCATCATCATCATAATCATCATCATCTTCATCAGTAGCTGTAATATTTGCAAGGAAGCAGCACCAGCCGAAGCAGCAATTTCACTGGCAGTAGACAGAAGCATTTGAAATAGGAACAATGTGGAACATTGATCATTAGAAAAGAAGAAAGACATTATATTTCGCCCCCTGAGAGTATATTTGGCAATGTGAATAGTGATGAATATATTAAACGGTAAACAGATCGGTAAGTTATTATCTTAAATGTATTGATATAGTTAGAAATAAGTGATAACAATTCATGTTTTAGCTTAATAAATTATAAATATTGAAAAATGAATATAGTATTACTTGTTGCGTTATTTATTTACAGAGGATACTATGCAATATACGTATGCATATGTGTGTGTTTGTGTTTGTATATATATATATATATATATATATATATATATATATGGTATACAGAATAACCGTCTAAGGGATAAGAATATCCATTCGTACTACCGGCGTGATTTACCTCCGTTAACCCTGGGCATGCTATGCTCATAGGGTACAGATAATAACAAAATAAACGAAAGTTTATCTGGAATCAAAATAAACAGAAAATGGAGAAAATTTTTGATCAACAAAGAAATTGACTAACATCGGTTAATTATTTTTTAATACAAGACATAACATTTCTTACGGCCGCTTCGGCTACCATTGTCAGTCGCTGCTTACAAAGAAAATTCCGAAAATTTTGTTCCTCTTATATTCCTCATCTTTATAGCATATTCAATCTAGTACATGGAGCTTCATCAGATTGAAATACAAATATATAAAATTAAAAAAAGTGAATAGGGAAGAGGAAAGAATAGGGCTTCGAAATGCATCCAGAAGGCTCAATTTCGAGGCCCTGTTCTTTCCGATCCCCTTGTTTTATTTATATATATATAGCAACAGATACACAACTAATAGGTATGTGTGTGTATATATATATATACACATTTTATGTGTGTGTGCAACAAATCTATTTTTCTGTGTACAAACTACAGGAGTAAATATTCTTGTTATATGTCAAAAAGCAATTGAAACTAGCTGTGCTGTTCTCGAGTTTGTCCTACACTGAGCTTTTTGCTTTAAGTTCGAGTTCGCACACATCTGGGAAAATGTGTTTAAATTCTGTACGCTACCAGCGAACGTACTGATATGGGCATTAGTTAAGCCAAAATCTCGTATAATGACAGAATTTCTTGTATTTAGCTTTAGCCGCTTCGTTTCTGTCTACAACGAATGACAATATGACGAAAAATAACCAATCGAAACTAATCGACGAATAAATATTGATTTATTCTGATAAATAAAATATATCTATTCCGCATTTACGCGTTTATTTTTATATTAATATTAATTTATTTTTATATTTTTATACTTTGATTTAGGTATTTATGGTAATATATTTTTTTATATTTATTAATTCGATTAGTCTTTCTGTGAAACAAATTTATATTCCAAGATTTTATATTTTGGAAGTATGCATACAATTTATATACGCAATATTTTTTCTTATTTCGATAAATAGTATGACCTTTATGAATCATCTGAAATGAGAGAAACAACTTCTATAAAGGGCGGAGAATGACCCTAATTATAGCAAAATAATTCCGAAATATTTCAGTTGTATACAACGAATGTGGTAGTGTTGGAGCAGAGAGAAGATAAAACATACTGAATCACATGAACAACTCAGCGTAGAAAATTAATTATAAAACTAATATAAACACGGAACTTGACCTGTATAATTTGATAGTCGCTGTTGATGAACTACAACCCAAAAAATTTTTCGAAAGTTCTATGGTGATAGTTAAATGATTCGTTACATTCCAAATTAATTTTGCACGCACGCACATCCACGATATATTACTGTCTATTTTTAACCCCATACGCCAATAAAAGGTAATTTCTCGACACGAATACACAGTTTTTAGACTTTCAAAAGTAGAACTGCTGCAAGTTTGATTTATAGATTGTGGCATTGAATTAATAATGATTCTGTTGCTAATAAAGACTTTTTTTTCAGCCCGCAGGCTGAATGCCGTATCAGTGTTTTTTCAGCTATTGTTTTTTTTCTTTTTTTGTCTACATTAGTAGAGGATAAGCTTATTTTAGCATGCGATTGCTAGTAGATATTTGATGCGGAACTTCAAAGAGCATAAATAGATATTTAGCAACGCAACTACCGTTACTGGGTAATATTTACCTGCTACTGATTTATTTCTTCTTTTTTTTTAACGCTATATTTTTATACAAGGTGATGCTCCAGTAAGGGCAGTGCATCAGCATGACCACAGACTTAGGGCTGGAATATGTAAAAGAATAAAAATTATAAGAAATCCCTTCTTGTATTTACGTTGTATATCAAACAACTTCTAACTCGTGGCTTGCCGAGGAACTTCTAGTGCTATATCCAAGTGTTCCATCTATACTCTTTTACTTGTTTTAGTCATTTGACAGCGGCCATGCTGGAACACCGCCTTTAGTCGATGAAATCGACCTCAGAATTTATAGTAAGCCTAGTCTTTTGCCGAACCGCTAGCTTACGTGGACATAAACACGCTACACGCTAACGCCGGTCGTTAAGCGATGATGGGGACAAACACAGACAAACAAATACACACACACACACACACACACATATATATATACGACGATCTTCTTTCAGTTTCCGTCTACTAATTCCGTTGACAATGCTTTGGTCGGCTCCAGGATACAGTAGAAGACACTTGTCCAAGGTGCCACGCAGTGGTACTGAACTCAGAACCATGTGGTTGGGAAGCGAACTTCTTATTTCCTTATTGCCCACAAGGGGCTAAACATAGAGGGGACAGACAAGGACAGACAAATGGATTAAGTAGATTACATCGACTCCAGTGCGTAACTGGTACTTAATTTATCGACTCCAAAGTCGACCTCGGCGGAATTTGAACTCAGAACGTAACGGCAGACGAAATACTGCTGAGCATTTCGCCCGTCGTGCTAACGTTTCTGCCAGCTCGCCGCCTTCATACCACAGCCACTCCTGCGCCTATGCATAATATATTAAAAAAATTCTCCTGTATTTCATTGTAACTGAGGTCTACGCCTTTCGTTGCTACACAGGTGAGTAATCGGTATATATTTTCGATGTATACTTATTAGATTCTACGAATATTTGTATATACATATATATATATATATATATATATATATATATATATATATATATATATATATATATATATATATATATATATATATATATATATATATATATATATATATATATATATATATATATATATATATATATATATATATATATATATATATATATATATACATATATATATATATATATATATATATATATATATATATATATATATATGTGTGTGTGTGTGTGTGTGTGTGTGTGTGTGTGTGTGTGTGTGTGTGTGTGTGTGTGTATGTGAATATTTCCAGTATATTATTAGATCCAAATCATGGGTTATACGTAAGTATCCCTGTAGAAACCAGCATTCGTTGATGGACAGGACCGAGGAATGACGAATGAGTATTGAATGTTACGTACATACATACGTACATATATATCTTGTGTTTCTAATCAATATTTAAAGATAGAACACTAGAGGAACGCTGATGTAATTTCGTATACATGACATCGCATGTGCACACATACGTACACACACTCACACACTCAAACGTAAATATACACGTATCTGTGTTCGGGATTTTACTGAGTATTGCTGATAACTACATGCATTGATATGATTTCTGATACCGACGTCCCTCCATATAAATCTAATGACATATTCACATATTCACTAACCCAACACTCAAACGCGCGCGAACATACGCATACAAACCTATACATACGTACAGATATATATATATATATATATATATATATATATATATATATATATATATATATATATATATATATATATATATGCATACTCAAATATACCCATATATATATAGATTACATTCTGTGAGGAAATGCGCGTGTGTATATATATATATATATATACATATATATCAGAGTGATAATGTTTGCTGAAAGTATGTGATGTGATGTTGAATATAGAAACGATAAATCATTTATATACAACAATGTATGACTGATATATAAATTTTATGGAGCACAAGGAATTTTAGATATTTGGTTTCTTAATCAAAAATAAACTAACAAGAAAATACTTATATTTATATGTAAAAATTCCGTCACTATACGTTATTGAATTCCCACAGTAAAACATCATCTCTCCATAAACAAAAAACAAATGGAAATGAACAAAAACGCATTTGCTTCTATATTTCCTCACGCCTATGCATGTACATATATTCAGGTATACAGACACAAATATATATACATCTCTCTCTCAGTATATATATATATATATATATATATATATATATATATATATATATATAGAGAGAGAGAGAGAGAGAGAGAGAGAAAGAGAGAAAGGTAGATAGTAAATATATATAGATGTATAGCTAGTTAACTAGATAGATAGATAGATAATCCTACCAATACAAACTCAAACTGCTGAGCAAATTGACAGTTGCACGTAATGTATTATTTACTAAATATATTGTTGATATTATTGCTGTACACTCCATAGCCTTATGATAGTGATAACAATAATAATAATAATAATAATAATAATAATAATAATAATAATAATAATAATAATAATAATAATAATAATAATAATAATAATAATAATAATAATAATAATAATAATGATAATCAGTGCCAGTAGTAATTGAAGTGTTGAGTATAATAAAAACATATGGAGAAAAACGAAGAAGCTGTATTTGGACCCTTAGCACTAAACACTATTCAAAAGATAGCCCAACTAGGAAGTGGCCCACACCCTTGATTCAATAATAAAACCCAAACAAAACAATCCACAAACATAATAATAATAATAATAATAATAATAATAATAAAATAGAAACAATTCCTATAATAGTTGGCACCTTAGGTATAATAAAATGATATTCAGACAAATACATAACAAAAACACCAGGACTTACTAATATATAACATACAGAAAATTGCACTACTGGGCACTGCACACATCCTACGCAAAACACTTTCAATACACTAACCATAAGAGCATCACAGCAAACCACAGCACATACCCAAGGCACACATAGCTGCGCTCGGTAGTGAAGTGAAAGCACGTTATAAAAATAAAACTACTGAATAATAATAATAATAATAATAATAATAATAATAATAATAATAATAATAATAATAATAATAATAATAATAATCATTAACTTTTGGGCTGCATGCTTTCCCTGAATCTCATGGGCGATTGATTCACTTGTAAAATAACATTAAGCATGATACCAGGAAAATGCTGGCTGTTAAACTGACTAACTTAATCCCAAATTGTTATGAAAATAATAACGCCCAAACTAGCGCCCACTTACGTTAAAAAGTTCTCTGAAATACCAACAACTTCATTACTGAATATGCACATACCTTTCTCATGGGTGACGGTATATTCCCTAGTGAACAGAAAGACAGCAAACGAGGCTCGTATGGTTGTAAAGACCAACTATTAACCAGTAAAGTGGTTCTGCCACAAACGACGCTAAAATATTTATATTGTAAAGTAACCGCTGGATAATCATCCCCATAAATAAGTAGAGAAACGTTTGGAAATATATAAAATCTCTTCACTTATTGGCAATTCTCTATGGAATAGTATGAAACACTGAAACCTCCGTATCACTTCACCCTCTTTCTCGTGCATGTTTATTTAACTCCAGCTATTGGTTAGGCTGTCACCTCTGAGAATATCCTGTATTATGAATAGACACACACACAAATACACATTCACAAATAATCTCTCTCTCCTATATTATTTCTCCATCTCTTCACTAAGTCCAAAACTTCTACCTGCCTCCATCACCTTTTCCTCTCCCTATATTACTATCTGTGTCTCCCTCCGTTTTTCGCTCTGTATCTTTCTCCATTCACGATTATGCCAACCGACGTTAACGTTAGCATCAATACCATAACTAATCACCGTTAGTCGTTCTGTTTGAGTTAGTGTCCCAAGGAAAGTAGGTAGGAATGTAGTATTGTATTAATGTGTGTGTGTGTGTGTGTGTGTGTGCCTCTGCACGCGCACGGGCGTGTACTTCTGCAACATTACTACTTACAATGAAAGAATACTTGGACATTAAGTGACTTCAACGAAGAGCAGAGCCGGTCAGCTATATAATTTCTGACAAAAATATAGTTAACTTGATGTAATAATAGATATAAGAGATTAATAAATATAGACATTAAAGTCTGGTTTAAATCAACATAAAATTCTTAATAGTGACTCACTATTACATTAATATTATCTCAGATTGAATGTTTGTAATTGTCTTTACTATAATGTTCTCTTTATCGCGACTAAAAACTCTCTGGTCTCCTATCGTTTTAGTCGCCACACTACTCACCCTAATGCTTCAACCCACGACTTACTTTCTCCCAGCATCTACCCGCTCTCGTCGTAGTGACATACTCATTATATCTATCTATCTATCTATCTATCTATCTATCTATCTATCTATCTATCTATCTATCTGTGTCTGTCTGTCTATCTATCTATCTATCTATCTATCTATCTATCTATGTATCTATCTGTGTCTGTCTGTCCATCTATCTATCTATCTATCTATCTATCTATCTATCTATCTATCTATCTATCTATCTATCTATCTATCTATCTATTATATATATTACACACACCTACACATATCTATGTATAAGTGTGTGTGTGTGTGTGATTGTCTGTGTGCATGTGTGTCGGGTGTGTATGCGTAATTACTAATTAAGGAATAACTTACTGCCAACATGTTATCAAATTTACAAATTAAATTACACATTGCTTCAGGGAAACCAAACAAAGAAATAAATTCCGCTGTCTATATGAATGGTTATGTGTGTATATAGACACAACCACACACACACACACACACACACACACACACACACGCACACACATACACACACACACACACGCACATATATTTCTATATACATGTATATACAGAAAAACAGACAGAAGCCGCACCAGTGATTTCGGAGATCTACAATTTCGTACAAGAAACAAACTGTTCAAACGTTTAAGCTCATGTTTGACAAGTGCTTTGGCATGAAACTCCAATGTCATTGAGTTCCAGACATAAAATTCTTGAATATAAACAAGAAATATATCAGCACTGTACTTTGCTGAAAAATTCTAAAGTATATCTCAGCAAGAAACATCGACTCTGTAAGCCTTCCTTGCTGCATAGAGAGTAAAAACATAATACTATCCTGAGCAGCAGAAGGGAGTTGGTCACGTGAAATTACATATTTTATAGTTCTGAGCAGTGAATGGACATAACTTATTGTGACGTAGCAACATATAGAATTTATTAAGTTACTTGCTGCTGACCAACTTTAAAACTATTTATCCAGTTTAGCGATAAGAATGCATATCAAGCCATTTGTCAAAGCATATTGGAAACCTGTAGCATTTAAGAATTAAAACTTAAACCAATAAAAACGGTTCGATTGGAGAGTGTTGTCTTATCATTTTAATATTTTGTTATCGTTGTTCTTTTTGTTGTTTTGTCACGAAGCAGTAAATGTCTTTCCACCAACTGCATAAATGCGTTGCAATATATATATATATATACATACATATATATATATATATATATATATATATATATATATATATATATATATATATATATATATATATATATATATATATATATATGTATATATATATATATGTATATATATACATATATATATATATGCGTATATATATACATATATATATTACATACATATATATATAATATATATATATATATATATGCATATATGTATAAGTATTATATATATATATATATATATATATATATATATATATATATATATATATACATATATATATATATGTATACATATACATATATACATGTATACATATATATATGCATATATATATATGTATGTATACATATAAACATATATATATATATATACATATAAATATACATATATATATATATATATATATATATATATATGTATATACCAACTCTATATATCTATATATGCATACATAAGTGCACACGTAGATAGATTCACACCCACACACAAACACGCGCGTGCACACACACACACATATGCTCAAAAACGCAGACAACGCAAAATTATTAATTCTATTTAATATATCATAAATGATGGAAAAACATTTACAAGGAACATTCGATCGGTTTTTCGCTATTTTAAGACAAACGACTGAACACAATGTAATCGGCGATAATATTTGCTAATAAAACTGAAAATGGCAGGTGTAACATCATGAGTGAACAGCCCTCCAGCTACACAGAATGCGACTTGATGCTTTCTTATATGGCGGTACAATGTTAAATGCATACCTGACTGCACATTATATCAATGTTCGCATTCGCTTTTATCATATCGAAGATAGAGATTTTTCGGTTGAGCTCAGAAAGTTATCTGCACACTAAATCTGGTTAGAGGCACTGCAAAAATATTTAATATCTTTTGATTAATAGAGAATTGAAGAAGCAGATATATTAATATTTTATTGGTATGAAAGCGAACTACAAGTGTATTATGGCAGCTTTTGTATGTTTTGATAAGATATATTTGTGTTTATGTATATAAAAATGTATGTATATGTATGTCTGTATGTAAATACATACACACAAACAGACGCACATGTGTATTCCTGCTTTTTGAGATTTGTTTATTTTCTCTTCGATTTGAAGAATTCAACGAATTCTTTTCTTCTCTTTTCTCTTCGTTTTCAGAATCTTTAATGTATAGCAACAATGGTTGCTCTACTGTTTTGTAAATAATTTCAGCATCTGAACAACCACATATTAAAAGAATTACAATAACCAACGAAGAATATATTTTTTCATATTTTTCAAAGAAAAAAACGAAAGAGATTTTGAAATATTTAAAGTGAAGCGACTCTAAGAGAGATGCTAAATCTTTGTATCATACTGCAGATGACAGATAAAGCGGCATAGCAGACGATAAACTAATGTCACGCAGTGTATTGGAATAAAACAGATACACATGATCGTTCGAGAAAAGTACTAATGCTGGTCTGCATTGAAAAGAATCAATTTAGTAAAAAGCAAGAATACAGCAATGAAAATATTTTAGTGGATGATAAAACTTTCTTATGACGGAGAGGGGAATATAACTGAGTTTGTATTTTGTCGGTTTCTATCGTCAACGAGTACAGTAAGTATAATGCATAGACGTAAGCAACCCTACTGACAGAGCTGCAAACAATGATGATGATAACTGCACACGTAGTGTGATGTAATTCTTTTATCTTTTCACTATTATTATTATTATTATTATTATTATTATTATTATTATTATTATTATTATTATTATTATTATTATTATTATTATTATTATTGTTATTATTATTATAGATGTCGCACAGTATACAATATCGAAAGCTTGTTGATTGAAGATATTGTGTCTATCGGGGAATTGTAATGTTTGTCAAGTTACAACAAGGACCTAAGACAGATAGTACTTTACGCAATATCCGTGCAGTTCCAAGTAATGCCAGTTTTTTGCAATACATCTAGATAGAAGGGTATTTCTAAAGTTTCCAGTTGCTTTTCCAGATTTGGTGGTATTGAACCCAATGCTCCGATGACAATAGGGATAAACTTTATGTTTGACTATCGCAGCTGCCATACTTTTATGATCTCAATTCTCAGGTCTCCATATTTATCAACCTTTTCTCTTTATTTCATGATGATATGTTGTTCGCCTGGCACTGACATGTCAAATATTAGGCACTCTAGTTTGACTCTCCTAAAGGTTACTATATCCGGCCTTCGGTGTTCTAATACCTTATCTGTCTGGAAGCCAAACTACCAGAGGATTTTGGTTTCCCCTCGTTTGGTCCATTACTTTTCCGGTGTATGTTGGTACCAAGCACACGTAACCTCATATTCATACTTACGGCATGTAATCGACTCATCTTCTGCACAAAGTCGCTGCCCTTGGGGCAAAATTTAAAGCCATTATTAAAACTTGTAGTAGTAGCAGCATCACCACCATCACTACCAACAACAACAACACTAAAACTGTAATAGATCGCATAACATTTTGACACGACAAATTCTCTAATGACTCCATAGATAATAAATAATAACGAATGAATAAAGCAATGTGGATGTCATGTCTCATGTGTTGTCATTATTATTTTTCCTTCTTCAATTCTACGTAATTACTTCAGACAGAAGATACAAATTTGTCCACAGAACCTACTCCGAAGATCGACCCAAGATCGGTTAATACATGACATACATACATACATAAACACACACATATATACATATATACTTACATAGATACACACACACAAATATGTATGTATATATACATCAATAGAGATATCATTTAGTGGCATGGACAGAGAGCAAAAGATTAAGAAATTGTGCTATAACGCATTCTAAAAGGCAACTACAGGTGAAAATAATATAAGTCATGCATAGCGGGGCCTTCTATACGTTCATTAAGATGCGTACGAAGCGGTGTGGTGTACGGGCGGTAAGTTTAGTAACTAAAATGAGACTAATTGTTATTGATTTAAAATATCAGCAGGAAGTCAGCAATTTCGGTCGAGGCGAGGAAGCCGACTACTTCGCCCGAAGAGAACAGCTGCGATTTATTTTTATCGACCCAGAAAGGATGAATTGTAAACTAAAACTCGGCAGAATTCGAACTCGGAAAGTAAAGCCGGACGAAATGTCGGTAAGTAATTTGACCGGCGTGCTAACGATTTTTGCTAACTCGTTGCCTTAAGATTAGCTGGTATTAAAACAAGCTAAGTATTTAGTCAGATTGTCCGTCACCTGGGAACCTTAAATTGTCAGCAACTAGCAAGGAAAGATTATCTTTCTGTTAAGTATACAAGAAAGATTTAGCATGGAAATAATCAGCATTAAACACATCTTTCTAATCACCTGGCGACCACTGGCTACTGTTCGGTCTGTGTGTGTGTGTATGTGTGCGTATGTGTGTATGTGTGTGTGTTTGTGTGTGTGTGTGTGTGTGTATCTGTGTGTGAGTGTGTATATATATTAGACAAAACTGTCCGACGAACGGGAACGTGAAACTCTGAGTAACAGTTTTTGTGATATGTTTGCTGCTTTTTAATAAAGCACATTACACCACCTCTGGTTTTCGAGTACTATTTCTTCCACCTTGTTTCGTATTTATGTGCTTACTCTGGTATATATATATATATGATCTTTCATTATTTTATTCATCAACTTGTTTCAATCATTTGACTGCGATCATGCTGGAGCACCACCTTAAGTGATTTTTTTTTATTCGCAAAAATCGACCCCAGGACTTACTTTTTGTCAGCCTAGTGTTTATTGTATCGGTCTCTTTTGTCGAACCGCTAAGTTACGGGAACATAAACACACCAAAATCGGTTGTCAATCGGTGATGGTGGTGACAAACACAGACACAAAGACACACACACACACTGGCTGTGTGGTAAGTAGCTTGCTTACGAACATGGTTCCGGGTTCAGTCCCACTGCATGGCACCTTGGGGAAGTGTCTTCTACTATAGCCTCGGGCCGTCGCCGTCTGTATTTCAGGGTAGTCCGTAGCTGCATGGATGAGTGAAGATGCGTGCTACACCATCTGCTTGCACCTAATTATAAGATCCGCTCTCGTTCTATTTTTACATTTATAATTACCTGTTGATTTGTCTTTTTTTTATCATTCACTATTTACACTCCATTTCATTCCCAACTGTTTCTTATTTATGGTTCTTCTTTCTAACGTTCAAAAAGATCAGGAGTCCTTGTGGCCGGTAAAACAAATCGTTATTATATTTATATTAAATAGGGCAGTGTGCTGACGAAATCGCTAGATCATCGAGAAAAATACCTTGCAGGACTTACTTCGGTTCCTTACGTCTTGAGTTTATAACCCGCTGCGGTCAATTTTATAATTTATTTTCTCCGGAGTCCATAAAAGAATGAAGTACTGCTGTCAATGCTATTGACTAACCCATTCGCTCAAAATGTCTGGCTCTGTAACCAAATTAGAAAGCATTAATAGTTATGATTATTTTTATCAGTAGCAGCAGTAGTAGTATTTGTAGTAGTATATTGCAGGTATAGCAAAACAGGTTAGTGGGCACCCATCGTTAATATTCATAAACACTTTAAGTACAATAAATTTAGAGTAGTTACATAATTACAAGCAGACGTTGTTCGCCCAAAGCAGTGTTTCACTAAACGGAGAGTGAAGGAAGAGGGAAGGAAGAGGAGAAGAAAATAAGTCTCAGCAATAATTATTGTACCATGGGAAGTCACATTAATCATTAGAAGCAGTAGCTAACAACATTTAACTCGCCTGCAAATTAGGTTAACTTGTGCTGCTAAGTATAAAACCACTCCATATATATAGATGGAAATATAGGTGAAGTGAAATAGGCTAAACAGCCTGGAAATAGTACACAGCGTGTATAGAATGCAAGATTCTAGACTAAGAAAATAATCACTGCATATTGAGATATGCAGTTTGTTAGTTATTGAAATAGTAATAGCATGGCATTTCTAGAGAAAATATATGCATCGTTTCTGTGATCTCCTGCGTGCCCTAGATCTGAAGTCTTACGTCTGACGTATGCCACATTACAGCAATAATACAGGTGGAATTAAATAAGCGTTCCGTATTCAAGATAAACCAAACAATTGTGTCCACCTTTCGCAAATTCTTGTCAGTCGAATATAATTTATATAAAAATATTCTTTTGCCTTTTTTTGATTGACCTACACTGCTGGTCACAATATGTTTCCATTCTTTCTTTCAATGTACGCTACTCATCTGTTTTTGAACCTGAATTATTTGACGTCTTCTGGGTGATCTCTTGAGATCTCTTGGACAACTGCACGGTCCCACCTCTTGTAACATCTTCATCCCATTGTAACAAGCACCAAGGGGGAACTTCTTTTATTGTATCTTTCTTATTCAATGAGAGTTCATTACATGACCCGGTCTAGGGTGGAGGAGGATACCCCATCCTGGAAAATCTCCCTATCAACTGATTCAGGATGCATATCAGCGTGACCGTGATATGGCAGATGTTTGCCTGTTCGAAAACTTCAAGACTGGAGATCAACTCACTCCAGTAGATGCTAAAACTGTGCGGTGATAATGCCGGCGCGAAAGAATCAGGAAGCGGAAAGACGCCTGTGGTCAAGAACTGTTACAAAGGTGGTCAACACAACGAAAATTAGTACGCTGTTGATTGTACTTTTCCAGATATTTCGTATTGTTTTTATTTGATTTTGTTGTATGAGATTTTGTCACTTAACGTGTTTCCCGTTATGCAAGTCGAATATTTCAGACCGAGATTTGCAACTAAAATTGGTGGGTCAACTTGTACACGAAAATGATATTGGAGGAACAAAAATTCCATGTGAAATATAGCAGAATTTGAAAACAATGTGCAGATATTTAGAAACGATATTTACAGTACATCACGCCGGGCGAAATGCTTAGCGGTATTTCTTCTGCTGCTACGTTCTGAGTTCAAATTCCGCCGAGGTCGACTTTGCCTTTCATCCTTTCGGAGTCGATAAATGAAGTACCAGTTGCGTACTGGAATCGATCTAATCGACTGGCATTCTCCCACAAAATCTCGAGCCTTGTACCTAGAGTAGAAGATAATGTTTACAGTACATGATTATACAGTATATTATGTCATCTTATATGCCGGAAAATACGGTAATAAGTAGGTGGCTTGCATGTAGAAGAACAGATGGAATGTCTTCAGCACTGTCTCAGCGATGGTGGTGGAATGAGAATGTTAACACCTGGCACGGAGATACACACTCAGGCTAACACTGAAAAACCACCCCATCCCACAATCATGCAAGGGCAATCACAAACACATGCACACATGCATACCCACATATACATATACAGACTCACACCCATATAAATACAAACACCGCATCCACACATACATTCTTAAACGTGAACATAGACCTGTGCGAGGCATGAAATAACAATGAAGTGAACCATCAACTCGTAATAAACATAAACTAGACATCGTATGGAGATGTGACTTCTCTCGTTTAGATGTGGGTGTGTTTTCGTGCGTGAGTATTTCCGTGTTTGCGTGCGTGTGCAACGAGAAAGCGAACTCTAATATGAGTTTTCTACAGTCATTTATTACGAGTTTCATAAAGTTCAATACGCGATATTCTCAGCCCTTCAATCACTTATGTAATCTCTCAGTGAATAAATGAACATATAGATGCGCCACTCATTGAGTTCTGTTTCTTCCTATTGTAATGCACTACAATCACATACACACATATACACACACACGCACGGAAACACATAAAAAATACACACACACACACATACGCACACAGATATATATGTTTATATGTACACATACATATGTATATATAATATGTAACTACATACATACATACGTACATACATACATACATACATATATATATATGTGTGTGTGTGTGTGTGTGTGTGTGTGTGTGTGTGTGTATGCATATATGTGTGTGTATATATATATAATAAATAATAGAGAAATAGATAAGTAAATGAATAAACAAATAGAGTGAAAGAACAGATAAATAGGAAATACAGTAATGGAAAGTTACAGCACAAATGTACAGCATGACCAACAAATATTTAAAAGAAACAACAAGAAGAACAAATACAAAAAAAAACAACAAAGGAAACAACGAAAACTACAAGACTGCTAACATCAGTAATAACAACAATAATAAAAAAAAACAAACAAAAGACAAAAAATATGAGAAAAAAAGCATGGATAGAAGTAATTATTGAGAGAGTTTGTAAAATTACTGAAAAAAAAATGGTGGAACCAAAATGTCTGCGGCTGGAATACGCTGGGTATTGCTTATCAAATAGGAGGAGATTGTGCGTGAGTGAGTGAATGTGCGAGTTAGTGAGTGAGTGAGTGAGTGAGAAGCGGGGAGAGTGAAGTAGAGACGGAGATGGACGGAGACTGACGGAGCTGTGGGGAGTGAATGTGTAGTATGAATGAAAATGTGGGTGAAAAAAAAAATAGGTAGACAATGGAAAGAGAGTGTGTTCAATCTCCAATCAGACGCAGATGGTGATAAACGAGGCAAAAACGAATTTAATAAAACGTCCATAGAATTAGGTGTTTATATATATATATATATATATATATATATATATATATATACATATATATATATATATATATATATATATATGTGTGTGTATGTTTATATAAACGTATGTATATGCATACATATGTATATGCATACATATGTATATATGTATATATATCTATATATATGCATATATATATATATATATATATATATATATATATATATATATATATATATATATATATATATATGAGTATGTGTGTGTGTATGCATGTATGTGGGTCTGAGTGTTTGTAAGTACGGATATATGTACATATGTTTTAGTGTATGTGAGTGTGTATTTATGCATTTATGTGTGTACTCATGCATATATGTTTGTATACACGTGCGTTTGCATGCGAATATATATATATGTATGAATTTAGTTATACTAGCTTGTATGAATCTTTGCATCTATGTGTACGGACACGAACATACACATTTCCATACACACACTGGCACGCACAAACACACACACACACATGCACATGCACACACACACACACACACATACACCCACACACAGAAGTATGCACATACATATCCACACACACATTCAACAGCTATGATTTTATACGAGAACAAAGCATGAATGAAGAAAAGCTAATTCCATCGTTTTCCATTGAAGATTCTGGAGAACAATTTGGATAGAAGAGACATTTCCTTGTATTTTTTTTTCTTTTTCTTTACCGTTGTTTTTGTTTTCATACAAACAAAAACGGTAGTTGTTAAATTAAATGATACTAGCATTGCGCACGTTCAAAGCCTGTAATAGGTACTGGAGTAAGTTAGAGAAACCGTTATCACGTAATTATGTTCGCTGCAGCCAGCAAATTCACAAATAATAATAATAATAATAATAATAATAATAATAATAATAATAACAACAGCAACTATAGTAGTAGTAGTAGTAGTAGTAGTAGTAGTAGTAGTAGTAGTAGTAGTAGTAGTAGTAGTAGTAGTAAAGTGGAGAGAAACTACAGCATTTAGTTAACCTTCGTCTAAATTGCGTTGCAAATGAAATGTTGAGAAAGCTTTGTGTCGATTCTTCTCAGAGAAAATATAATTTCTTTCCTTTTTGTTTTTCAGTAAATTCTTACTTTTTGACGGTTTTGATGTGTTTTCTACTCGTTTAGTGCTGATCAAACAGATGCATGATCAAAGACAACCGTGGCCAACTCTACTTTTGACTTACATTTTTTTCTACACCGAATATTACTGGTACGTGAATACTAGTATTTCTGTTTTTGTGACGGAGTATAATAACTGTAAGGCGTCTTTATATAATGTGTCCCTTCCTATTTTGGGTTTGTTTTTAAGGCATAGAGAGAAGTCAACACAATTTTGGCCTCTACCACTAGCAATTCAGGCTGCTAGCTAGCAGTTTTCCTAGCGAAAGCTGAAGTAATTTGCTATGGAAATTCGATAAAACACATTTGTTAATTGTTCTGCGACATCATGAGAAATATAAAAATAAAATGCTGATGAAAAATATATAAGTAATATAAAATAAGAAACAGATTCTCTAAAGTAAAATCATCTCCATTTGCAAAAAAAAAAAAAAACACTCGAGTATTCTTCAAATCTCATTTGGCAACTGGAATATTAGATGAAATATGACGTAATATTGTACATATACGCGTAGACATTTGTGTGTTTCAGAGCTCACTTTGAAACATGTGGTTTCGGGTTCGAAAAAGCCGGGAAGCACCTTGGACAAGTGGTTGTACTATAGCCCCTGGAAAGCCATTGATTTTTCAGTGGATTTTGTAAACGGAAACTGTATAGAAGCCCGTTGTGTGTGTGTGTGTGTGTGCGTGTATATATTTGTGTGTATCTATCTATCTATCTCTCTCTCTCTCTCTCTCTATATATATATATATATATATATATATATATATATATATATATATATATATATATATATATATATATTTAGACCTATACATATAAAATTAGTGTACATTTAAACACAAAAAGAGGTGACCCTTAACAGGCCACCTTGTTTGCTAGAAGGAGCAGTCAAAACGTCCAAAACAATATTTAAGAGTAATTTCTATGGGAATGAGAAATAAAAAAAAAATTACCATGTTTTTTTACAGCCAGACCTAGGTTTCGAACATTAATTAACAAATAAAGTAATTAATTTGCTAGGCGAAGTTATAGACCTATACATACATACATACATACATACATACATACATGCATACACACACACACACACACACACACACACACACATATATATATATATATATATATATATATATATATATATATATATATATATATATATATATATACGTTGGATTGCGTGTTCGTTTCTCTTTTTGCCTTCTGTGATTTTATTTTTGATCTTTTATAAAAATGAAGATATTTCCTCCGTCTGACTGCTTTGCTCTCTAGAAAATGGAAAGTTACATTGCGGAACAGTCATTTTAACGAGTTGCATTTATTTATCACCCGACGAGATACTTCTGGACCACCGGATGCTCCTGAATCAGTTGTTAAGTGTTCCACCCATGAGGGATCGATGCTAGTTGTGTCGAAACAATTGTCGTGATTAGCAATAAATCCTCGTATATTCTATCTTCTGTCATTCATTTGCTAGTAGACTGAATCGCTATTTCACTTTCTCACACTTAGAGGAAGAGTAAGTCTCGAAACGTTAGATTATTTACTCTTCCCGCCAATTCAGCTCATTCTATTTTCCTTTCGATCTCTTTTATTGGATAATTATTGCCGATAATTCCCCAAGCCATTATCCTTACATTTCAAAATTTTAATTAATTGATTTTCAGAAGCCTTATATTTTATTATTCTGCTGTTTATTCAATTAATATATTATATAATGCTTTAATTATTTTATATTTAATTAGGTAATTGATTTTTAATTACTTAATTAATTGAGGTCTTTGTTATTCTACAATGCTGATTTAAATGTTTTGTTCGTGGTTTGCTGTTTGAAACACCACGCTGGATTCCTTTTAAATCGCTTTTCATCTAACAAAGGCCAAAATCTGCCCGGATCAGTAAGTCTTCAAATTCATTGATAAACGTCAAATACTGTTTTAAACCAATGTCTATTTGGACACACGAAACGTAATTATAGCTGGCAGTGTTTGAGTAAAATGTATCCATTACTCACTATGGAGTGCTTTTAACCTAGCACCCTAAAAAACGATCGAAGAATGTAGTAATAGCTGTAAGCTATAGAATGAAAGGGAAAAAGATATATACTAGGATGGGGTTAGTGGATCGATAAACCATTGACAATATAAGGCAATATTTCATTTGTACGTACATCAGTAGTGTAGTGAAGTTTGAAGGGATAGCATGACATATTCAATCACGATGTGTGAGTTCGAATCATTCTTTATTATCATTCCGTTGAAGTGTTTCAAAAAGCAATGCACTGAGCAACAAAGAACAACTAATGGAGCTATCTTTTAGATGCTTCCCTGCTTCCGAGATTTGCCCTTTGAACGACAGCCAGCATCGCCTATTAAATTATATACAATCTAAAACCCGTGAATGGAACTATCGATTGAAGGCCTGAAGTAAATGCCTTGTGGCCTTTCGTTACATCCCTCTCCATTTTTAGTTCAAATCCCACGACGAAACTTTAATTTTCTTAACCCGGTGTTGAATACAATGAGTATCAGAAAGACAATGAGACGCTAATGAATCGACTACAAATCCCGATGCACTCTTTATTGTAATGTATATCATAGTGTCAATGTGACATATCCAATTACTTTTAATCTGCCTATCCTATTTATCTTTATATATATATATATATATATATATATATATATATATATATATATATATATATATATATATAGAGAGAGAGAGAGAGAGAGAGAGAGAGAGAGAGAGTGCGGTGAATAAATTGTCGTCTAAATTACGCAAAAATGAAAATAACACTGACATTTCATTTTACCAATATTATATAAAATATCTTGAAATTCTAAAGAGTAAATTTATTCAATAAAATTGCATTTGGCTTTAACCACGGCCTCCAGTCGTGTTCGGAATCTGTGGCAACTCTTCTGCACAGTACCCTTGTTTATGCCGGGGAATGCTGTCATAATCTTTGCCTTCAGTTCATCTTTGGTGTTTCAAGGAATTTTGTTGATCTCTCGCTCAACTGCGCCCCACACATAATAATCAAGGGGGTTGCAGTTTGGGCAGTTAAGTGGCCAGATGTTAGGGGTGATGTGGTTGCAGAAATTGTCTGACAGCGATGACTGGGTTCTCCTGCTTCTGTGGCATGGTGCATAGTCCTGCATCCAGACATAGGGTCTTCCAGCAACCACGCTCTTGACCCGAGGTCGAACTACCTCCGCCAAGCACTTGGTGTAGGCCTCCGTGTTGAGTCTGAGACCGTGTGGAAAGATGAATGGAGGATTTGAGGCCCTTGGACTACTACCTGCGGAGCACTGTTGAAATAGAGACTAATCGTCATCCTCATAATACCATAGCTTCACTGAAGGCCGCCGTTGTCCAAGTGATGTCCGAAATGAATAAGGACCATATAGTGTCAGCATGCCAGCGGTTTCGATCCTGCACTGAAGCAGTCATCGAAGCCGAAGGAAGTTTCATAGAATCATTTGCTTAAAAAATCATTATCAAGACTAATGTCACAATTTTTTTTTATTCAAATACATATTTATTTATGCGGAAATATAGTTGTTTTATTGTATACCGAAACTGTCCTCAAATATCACTCGCACCCTGTATATATATTCTCGAAGTTTGAGATTATCTCCCACACAAGTGGTGCCGGTCAGGATTACCATTTGATAATTATAAAACATCTTCGAGAGCCGGAGAGAATTGTAATTAATCAAGAAATTATGTATTCTGTTATTTAACATGCTAGTACAAACACGCCGCCTTCCAACGTCACACACACACACACACACACACACTCACTAGCATCCCCACATGCACATACTCTTTTTTTTCTCTTCACACGTACCAGCATCTGCATCTCAATCGCCATCCTTACACGCGCAACAGCAAGTATACACCTACACCACACCACACCACCGCTGCTCAACCCTTACCACTTTTGTCGCTCTTGTGTTCTACCAAACACCTGTATCCATGATGAGAAACCTAACTTCGTCCAACAAAACACACATACTACATACATACATATATACAAGGTTCCATACACGCGTATACACACGCACAAATACTAAATATATGTATGCCCACATTAGCTTCGTATACACACACATACCTCGTTCTTCGTACACATGCACTAGCTGACAACAGGGACACACAACCGGTCACAAGCATAAAGACACGCAATATACACGCACACAATAGTGTCACGCATGTGTATTCACACATATGTATTCACGCCACACACACACACTCACACACACACATGTCTCATAGTATCTGATAAAAACATATAATCAACAAATAATAACACACATACGCACACATGCTCAACGCACGCAGTAAACATACATATAATAGCTTCATACACGCACGCTTGTAGAAACAGACACACACACGAACACAAACATACACACACACACACGAATACGTCTCATAGCCTCATACACATACATACGTCACATAGCCTCAAACACTCGTACACGCGTACACCTATTCACAAACTCACAAAGTATACGCGCAAACATTGCTTTTTATGCATATACATACACGCACATGCGCTTCCACGCACACACATGAACACACACACACTCATTAGCTTCAGACACATACACACGTATACGCACATATCTTTGCACACACACACACACACACACACACACACACACACACACGTATACACACGCTGGGTCACAGATGTCTTCCTTGCGACCCACTCTTCAAGCCAATGTCTTCGTTCTTCAGTCATTTCAGCATGCGTTGACCATTTAATTCAGACTCGTGTTTTTTTCTTTATTATTTTTCTCTCCTCAACTATTCTTTCTGTACAAGAGCGTAGACTCGAAACATTAATGAATTCTTTAATTTCCTATGAGTGTCAAACTTATACACCTTGCTTGCTCTTTCACTTCGTCATTGTTCTTTGTAACCATGTATGTATGTATGTATGTATGTATGTATGTATGTATATATGTATGTATGTGCAGATTTGTATGTTTAGATTTGTATGTTTCACGGACGTATGTATATATACATTCATGCATGCCTGCATGTATGTATGTATGTATGTATGTACGTATGCAAGCGTGTATGAATGTATGTATGTGTAATGTTTAGGTTTTCATTTTCACCACGAATGTTAGCTTTTTGTCCCATACACAAACATTTATAAATGTTCTTATAATACTGCGAAGGGGTAATATTGTATGTTTAACATTTTCTGTTTATATATCCTAAAGGAAACAAAATATTTAATTCTTTGAGATCACCAGTGTGTAAGTGTTGCAGTGCTTAAATTGGCTGTTAAGAGGATTGTCTCCAAGACAAGCACTGTTAGTACACACACTTGAAAATATGCAGTTGTTATTCTTGCCGTTTTAAAAATATTATGACAGTGATTTTCAATTTCTTTGACTTTTGCCACGCATGAAATCAAATAAAACAATTTTTCGCACACTGAAGATGAAACGCTAACAGTTACTGGTACACTGCACACAGGAAATTAAAAGTTCATGTGACTCTGTGCATAGGAAGTTAAGAATTACTGGACACTATGCATGGGTAGTTGAAGATTGCTGGCACACTGCCTGTCGTAAGTTAAATAATAAATGACACAATATTTTAAATTGAAAATCACTGAGACAAGTGGATAAGTTTAAGCATCACATATCCGTAGCCGTGAATGATAGAAGGCAGAAGGCTGGATTGAAGTCTAGTACTATATGTGCTAGCATGAGAAGAGGAAAGATTTGGTCAAAAAGGAAAAGGATAACTCGTTATTTCAATTAAGCTTTTTGTGCGTATCATAACCTGGGGTCACCTATGGCCAAGATAGTTTGGTAATACAAATGGCCTAAATGGGGTTATTCAGAAGGGCTTCGGGAGTAATACTACTGCGCCGGGGGAGTAAAACGGAGTTTAGGGAGTCAGCCCAGGTCGAATCGCTACTTTTCTGCATTGCGAAGTCACAGCTCCGATACTACAGACATATAATGAGAATCTCGCAGGAAAAAATCGCAAGACGGATTCTTGAAGACCAAACAACTCGCAGGAGACCTAGATGTACACCAGTATTGAGATGGTTGGAGAATCTCCATAGTCTCGGTTGGTCCCGCTTGGAACACCTGCCAGAAAGGCTAATGACTGTTGCTTCTTATGCAAGAGGGGATGAGGGACTCTATTCCTACAACGTTCCCAGGAATTGTGGGAAAAGTAGATGGCTGGAATTCATAAAATGTCTTTGATCATGAGTATGTTCAATGTGATCTAAACTGGAGCTAAATAATGCACTACAACAGTGAAATCCACGGAGATGAAAACCTGCAGAAATATAATTTAATTTCCTTGCACCCACCACTACTATATTTCGAAAGCCCTTATTATCGCTTGGTCGACTTCTCGGTATTACTATTGTTGTTGCTTAGCCCCAGGCCACCGCTGATCGATCAGGCTGGTGATTACTGACATTCCGCCAAACAGCTATTTACGATCAAATTATATAATATGTGCGTGCTATAGGCTCCGGTTAAGGTTTATAGCAAGCCGAGTGACAACAGAGCGGCTCCTTCTCTGGTTTAAGGTAATAATTGTGTCAAACAGGGCGACGTACTAATTCTTATTTCGTTATTGCCCACAAAGGGCTAAACATAGATCGGACAAACAAGGACAGACAAAGGGATTAAGTCGATTACATCGACCCAGTGCGTAACTGGTACTTAATTTATCGACCCCGAAAGGATGAAAGGCAAAGTCGACCTCGGCGGAATTTGAACTCAGAACGTAACAGCAGACGAAATACCGCTAAGCATTTCGCCCAGCCTGCTAACGATTCTTCAAGCTCGCCGCCTTTGGGCGGC